>NC_057746.1:3527530-3558440 GCF_004010195.1 Chiloscyllium plagiosum | reverse complement strand
TAGGGACTCCGAAAGAATCAAGATAAATCCTGTCATCGAAAGAAGTATCTAACAGTGATCTCTTACTCCTTCCCTTTTTCCCTACTATCTTTTCCTTCTCAAATACCAGGGTAAATGGAATTGCCAATTGTACAATTGCACATATCCTTCTCCAATCCGGAGGTAGGGTGGGTCTCAATATTGTGCCTCCACAGTATCACCACAGATCCGCTCGGGGAATCTTTAGTGCTGAGTAGTTCCCTCCCTTGTCCGTGTCAGTGACATTCTTAATCTCTCTACATAATTTCAGCTCCCCCAAGTCTCTAGACCGATTTGTACCTCGTCTACGCACACACGACGTGTTATTTCCAACTGCGATTGAAAACGTAGTGGGGCCTTTTAAGTCTTTCTTCTCCAGGAGAGGGAACATCAGAGATAGGGAGGTACAGTTCCTATCATTCCATGCAGTCTTATCCTGATACAGGGCTATCATACATTTCATGCCCTTCCTGTCTTGCTTCCACCAGAGTGGAAAGGGAACTACCTGGGCCACTGCTCTACTGGAGGCACATGCATAGCAATTGCTTTTGTTCAGACTCTTTACAGTATACTTTACCCATTCAACCCAGGCATTTGCATCCCCGTACCTAGTTTCTATTTCGATGGTCTGTTTTAATTCCTTTACCTCTATAATTTTTACCACTTTAGGGTCATCAGGAGAGGTGAAAGGTTGTATCTTATTATCCAGTAGTTCTGCCTGTTTTCCCTGTCCTACGCTAATTAGAAAACAACAGCCCGAGAAATCATTCGCATTTGTTTTCACTTCTATCCCAAATGTTTCATTTAATTGTATCTGATAGGTGCCCCCCCACCACCAAGAGTTACTTCGTGCCATTTATCGGGACAATCGCGAGCTGGTTGGAAGGGGGCCCGGTGTACTGTGACAAGACCATTGTACCAAGTACCATCCCCAAGGCCATCCCCGTAGGACTTAAGATGTATCTCTGAGCTGTGGTACTGTCTCTGATTATCTACATCCCCACAATTTACTAAGCTGCATGCATTTTACTATTACTTGCGGATTATCAGACTCAGGAACCATTAATAGCACATATGAAAATAATGTTTAACAAAATCCCAATACTAAGAGAGCTAGTATCATAACTCTAAGCATCCCTAGCATTCTAAAAATCGTGCTGAAGCACCGACAGACTTAATATACAATCCCACAGAAATAATCCCGTGCTCGCGTCGCCACTGTATGATCGGTTACTCAAAGTTTCTTTAACCTGAGTTTCAGTGGTTCTTGCATTGATTCAGCTGTCCAGACTTCTTCCTCAACTGGAGATTCCACTGGCCCTTTGATCCATGTGTAGTGAGTCCAGCCTTTCCCCGCCGTTCTTTTCGCTGTTTCAGTGGTCGAGAGAGCCTGATATGGCCCTTCCCAGTCCGGTTGTAATTTAGTTTCTGTCCATGATTTTACTCAGACCCAATCTCCTGGTCGAATCGGATGAACAGTGAATTCAAGGGACGGAGTCTGTGCCAATAAACCCTGTTTCCTGAGGAAAGACAAAGAGGAGGACAAGCCCAGTATATACTTCTTTAACAGGAGAAAGTGAGGACTGGAGATCAGAGCTGAAAATGTGTTGCTGGAAAAGCGCAGCAGGTCAGGCAGCATCCAAGGAATAGGAGAATCGACGTTTCGGGCATAAGCCCTTCTTCAGGAATGAGCTCCTGTTCCTTTGATGCTGCCTGACCTGCTGCGCTTTTCCAGCAACACATTTTCAGCTATACTTCTTTAACAACAAATCTTTAATTTCTGGGGTTGGCAGTGGCCAGAGATAGGAACTTCCCGAGGACAGTAGGTATTAGGGAATAAACCACCATTTCCTGTGGATTCAGGGCCGCTTCTTTAGTTACCTCATCAGCCAGAAATGTAGCTTTCCATTCTTTAATTAACAGTGAATTAATGCACTCATGTTTTAAATTAACCATGAATCAATATGACAGGGCACTAGGAATGTGTGAAGGGATCCTGCTAATTAATATTGATTCAGGCTAGCACAATCGATTTATTATAAATATTAATTATTAATTATATATTGTATTTGTATAAAAATCATTATCTGTAATTCTGGGTGGAAATGCAACAAGTGACTAACTCATTTTTAAAACTGTAATTGCACAGTTCCATTTGTTTACTAATCACTTGTGACTTCTCATTCTGTTTCTGTAATTGTTTTGGTCAAGCACATTCATTTTTAAGAACCTCAACAGATTCCATAGCACCATTTGCAATTAATTCAATTCCCAATTTGGTGGTAGTATCTTGTCATGAGCGCATATTTAATTCTTCATGCCTCTCATCACAAAACTGTCACCGTAATCCAATTAACTCTTTCGTTCCCGCTCCTTTGGGCTTAAAATTTAAGGATGACCTTGCTACCCCCCGTATCGACTAGGAAAACTACGTCCTCTTTGTAAGGTCCCACCTTTAAATTTATCAAGGGTTCCTGGTGGGTCCCTGGAGGCAGGATCCCCTGACACCCCTATTTTTCATCAAGGTTCATAAACAGTACTGTCTTTGCTTCCTTTTTCAGATCTGGACACTCTCTCTTAAAGTGATCTGTCTTTCCACAGTGCGGATTTCCAGTTCGATCCTTGTTCCTGTCCACCAGACCCCTTAACATCTTCTCCCCAATCTCGTCTCCTCCCTTTATGTTCAACGTGCTGCCCGCCACCATTCCGGTTTCTTTCTCCTTTTAGTTTTGTCCCTTCCTTTATTATCTCATCCATCGTGGCTATCATTATTTTTTGCCTTTTGTTTCTACTTCTCATGTCACGTTGCCAGATCAATTGCTGACCCGATTTAACCAGTTGAACAGCTTTAGGGCCACCGAATGGCTATTCCTCATCACCCAATGTTTTCTTTAGACCTCGAAATTTTTTTTTGAAGAAATATTGCAATATTTCTTGCTTCCTATAACTTCAAATACCAATTCATCAATTTAGATTAGATCACTTACAGTCTGGAAACAGGCCCTTCGGCCCAACAAATCCACACCGACCCGCCGAAGCACACCCACCCAGACCCATTCCCTTACATTTACCCATGCACCTTACACTACGGGCAATTTAGCATGGCCCATTCACCTAACCTCCACATTTTTGGACTATGGGAGGAAACCGGAGCACCCGGAGGAAACCCATGCAGACAAGTAGAATTTATGCTTGTCTACTTTAAAGCCTGTTCCTAACTATACATTTTGGAACCTTGTAAATATATATTTATATGTTATAAATTCATTTATTCAGTATTTAATATTTAAAATGAAATCCACTATAATTACCCAGTTTTAGTCCCTTAATTTAAATCCAAAATGAGTTTTCTTAAGTAGATACAGAACTGGCTCAAAGGTAGAAGACAGAGGGTGAGGGTGGAGGGTTGTTTATCAGACAGGAGGCCTGTGACTGGTGGAGTGCCACAAGGATCGGTGCTGGGTCCTCTACTTTTTGTCATTTAGATAAATGATTTGGATGCGAGCATAAGAGGTACAGTTAGTAAGTTTGCAGATGACACCAAAATTGGAGGTGTAGTGGACAGCGAAGAGGGTTACCTCAGATTACAACACGATTTGGACCAGATGGGCCAGTGGGCTGAGAAGTGGCAGATGGAGTTTAATTCAGATAATTGCGAGGTACTGCAAATATACTCAAAGACCTGGCTTCCACAGCCTTCCGTGGAAAAGCATTCAATAGATTCACCACTCTCTGGCTGAAGAAGTTTCTCCTTATATCCATTCTGAAAGGTCTTCCCTTTACGTCAAGGCTGTGCCCTCGGGTCCTAGTCTCTCCTTCCAATGGAAATATTTTTCCAACATCCACTCTGTCCAGGTCATTCAGTTTCAATTTGATCCCCCCTCATCCTTCCAGACTCTATTGAGTATAGACTCAGAGTTCTCAAATGCTCCTCATATGTTAAGCTTTTCATCCCTGCGACCATTCTCGTAAACCTCATTTGAACATGCCTCAGTCCCAGTATATCCTTCCTGAGATATGGGATTTAAGAGGCATTTGAATGGGTATATGAATAGGAAGGATTTGGAGGGATATGGGCCGGGTGCTGGCAGGTGGGACTAGATTGGCTTGGGATATCTGGTTGGTATGGATGGGTTGGACCGAAGTGTCTGTTTCCATGCTGTACATCTCTATGACTCTGGTCCTGACCAGTCATTGCTCAACTACAATGCTATAAGTCGTGAAATAACCGGAGCTGCCTTAAAAGGATTTGTCTATTCAAGTTAAAAAAAACTTCTAATGCATGAATAATGGCCAAATCCAAGGTCACAGATATTAACCATAGGATTTTAAAAATTACAACCTAATGTTGAACTGAAACTTCAAGTGTCCTCCATAAATCGTTTCATGTAAGGATAAAAGAGATTAGTCAAAAACTGATAGTAAGGCAGTCATGACCTGTAAAAAGAACAGGAGTTAACATTTTATTTCATAATCACTGTAAAATCCTTAACCTTAAAAGAAATCATGTTAAATTTCCATAATAGAAATCAGATTCAAAACAGGGAACAAAGCACAAACATTCAACCACCAACAAACAAATGTGCATTCAAACCGAATCACAAAGGATTAAACTTTCCATTAGCTGTACAGCTCTTTTCTCTCTGTCTCTCTCTCTCACACACACACCGTATCTCACAGACACTTTCTGGGCTTCCCGCCACAACAACACCTCTCAGTGCTCCTCGCTTCACCCCTCTATCTTTTGAATTTTTTTCTGGATGTCTGGCCATGATTTAGTTACAAAGTGTACCCCCAAGTAGCCCTTCAGCTACTAGCCCTTCCGATACGAAGCATAATCTGACTCCTCCTGACTGAAAGGCTGTTTTCCGTTGACATATAAATTCAAATATTTACAAACCCAGTCTTCGTCCGACCCGTACTTTGGCCAGAAGATGGCGGAACGAAGAATGGATTCCTAAGTCCATACAAAGCATCTTTTTCCTATCTTTTTCCCTTTACAAGTATTATTTTTCCAATTCCAAAGCATCCTGCCCAATGGACTTTCGGGATTTCTTCATTTCCATTGCCTTTTTCTTTTGCTTTCCCCGAGGTTTTTTCCTTACCCATGGCATAGCTCATATTGAGTTCCTTCATTAGTCCCTTATTAACTACTAAACCTCAATCCCAGCCACCAAGGCAGTACTTAAAAGTCAATTATCTTAACTTGGCCTGTGCACAGAGTTGCCTGGCCCCTTTTTGTCGTATTTTCTATCAACATCCTTTCACTGTCTGATTCAGATGTCTCTCTTGTGGGATTCGTACCAGTCGCCCAAGGGAGCGGACCAAACTGGGGCACAAGACCGCTCCTCAATCGGGAACGGGATGCATCTTCCCAGTATCAGGGCTAGCCACTCCCCCGGCGATGGAAGAATATCCCAGACGGCCCCCAATTGTGAGAAACTAAGCTCACTCACATCAATAATTTCAGTCTGAGACAAGATCTGAAGCAGCAGTATCATTTATTACACTCTTTCAGGAGGGTGTGTAACAGGTAGGCACACCGAGTTTAACGAGTACATAACATTTTATGCAATTCATTTCTCTTTCCCTCCTCCCATTGCTCCTCTCCTGTTTACACCTCCCACTACTCTAAACCGGCTGTTTATCTCTGGCCTCATCCGGCCTTGCTCGTGACAAAATGTATGTCCTGCTTGGCCGTTTCACCACATCCCTCTGTGGTGTATTGTTATATATCCTCCTTCACTGCCATCTGCTTCCTTGCTTGCTAAAGCAATATTTCCTTCCATTCTTTACTCACACTGAGCCTTATGACCGCCTGATTGTGGTCTTTTTTGTTTTTGCAGAAGCGGGAAACAGATGCTTGTAACTGTTTGTACAGGCATATCTAGCTTAACCTACACCCTCCCCCCCCCTCATGATTCAGCCTTGTGATTTTTGCAGATAACAACATTTACAATTTTTCCCTCACACCAATCATTGATACAGACAACACTGGTTGACAAACAGTTACACCCTACAACAGTCTGAGTTCTAGGCAGAGGTTCGACAAGCTCAGACATTTTTCTTTAGAGTGTAGGAGACTGAGGGGGGATCCGATAGAAGTGTATAAGATCGTGAAAGGCATGGATAGGATAAGTGCACTCAGTCATTTTCCCAGGTTTGGGGAATCAAGGACTAGAAGGTTTGAGGTTAGAGAGGAAAGATAAAAAGGGAACCTGAGGGGAAACGTTTTTACACAGAGGATGGTATGCATATGGAATGAGCTGCCAGTGGAGGTGGTTGGGGTGGGTACATTAACAACATTTAAAAGGCACTTTGACAAATTCATGGATAGGAAAGGATTAGTCGGATGTGGGCCAAGTGCAGGGAAATGTGATTTGTATGGAGACATTTTGGTCAGCATGGCCCAGTTTGGCCAATGGCCTGTCTCCATTCTGGGGGACTCTGTGACTCTAACATCTTTTGGACAGCATATAATTTGGGTAATCCAAAGCCTTTATTGTAATAGTCCTCACAAGACATTGCAAACTCTTTTGAGGATGTTTAAAAGTCTGTTTACCTATGTCTCTCAATTCACCAATTGCAACTGGCAGGCGAGGCATTAGGGGAGGAGAGGCGAGAGAGAGATTTGATTTAAGGAGACGGAACTGGGAGCTGAGGCCGGGAGAGTGCAGGGTCTTGGAACAATGGGCCAGAAATTGGAGGATTAACTTGTGTTCATTCCAAAAATAAATAAAAAATTGGTGCCTTCCAATGCAGCATCCAGTGGAACTCCCTCAGAACAGGAATCCACACAGACAGCAGTGAGGGGAATCAGTGCAGGAACCCACACAGACAGCAGTGAGGGGAATCAGTGTAGGAATCCACACAGACAGCAGTGAGGGGAATCAATGCAGGAATCCACACAGACACCAGTGAAGGGAATCAGTGCAGGAATCCACACAGACAGCAGTGAGGGGAATCAGTGCAGAAATCCACACAGACTGCAGTGAGGGGAATCAGTGCAGGAATCCAACAGACTGCAGTGAGGGGAATCAGTGCAGGAATCCACACAGACAGCAGTGAGGGGAATCACTGCAGGAATCCACACAGAGATCAGTGAAGGGAATCAGTGCAGGAATCTACACAGACAGCAGTGAGGGGAATCACTGCAGGAATCCACACAGAGATCAGTGAAGGGAATCAGTGCAGGAATCCACACAGACGGCAGTGAAGAGAATCACTGCAGGAATCCACACAGACAGCAGTGAAGAGAATCACTGCAGGAATCCACACAGACAGCAGTGAAGGGAGTCAGTGGTGTGGACACACTCCCATTTTATAGTAATAACTGGCATAATAGAAACATTCTACGCAAATGTAAAGTTAATATGTGAATGGGTCATTAAGAGTTGAAAGGATGACGCTGGAAAAGCACTGCAGATCAGGCAGCATCCAAGGAGCAGGGGAGTCAACATTTCAGGCATAAGCTCATCATCAGGAATGTCATCATTAAGTCAGGTGGTAAACCATGTAAATGGGGATGCAAGTTGCGAGGTTTGATGATGTAAGCGGGTATGTGAGTGAGGTGGCAGTTGGGTAAAGTTGGTGAATTGGTTGGGTATTTTGGGTGTAGTAAATTAAATAGGTTGTTTTCAGGTTTGGGGCTTAGCAGCTCAGGTTGGAGTGCAGACTGGTGGCAGAATATAATCAGGGTAGGTTAGTTCCAGTAGAGCTGATGTTGAGGAGGATCAGTCTAGGGCTGGTCAAAGTGTCAAGAAGGGAGTTGCAGAGAGAAACAATCGGAGTGATTGGGGTCAGGTCGATAGATACCTAGGAATTGTACTACACTTATACCTTTTGTTTTGTAAATATATTTATTAGCAATTTTTTTAACTTTACAAACATATAAAATTATTGAAAAAAGCAATCAATCTCAAATACCAATATAATAAAAAGAAAAAAAACACAAATTACAACTACTATCTACTAACTACTAACCTACTCTATAATACAAAGCAAACCCTAACACTGTGCAAAGCAACACCAAAAAAAAAAGAAAGAAAAGCAAAAAAAATCAAAAAAACAGCACAAAATACAGAACAGCTATGCTCGGCACAAGGCTCCCAAACAAAGGAACGGGAGCATTGTATATATACCCATATTAACTCGGGAGACCTCCTCCAGGGCCCAGGGCTTGACAAATCTAATCATCCTGGTTAAACAAATGCCCTATTTAAGATAACTGATAAATCTATATCCAAATAACTCAAGTAGGGCTGCCATGTCTTATAAAAATTGTCTGTTGTGTGGTGTTCCATGTTTGTGAAAAGTCCAAGTGAATGTGCTCCATAATTAATTTCTGCCATCCCAGCAAGCCCAGCAGGTTCTCAGACACCTAATTCACCAGAATATTCTTCCTTGCACAGTGTGCAAGAATATTAAATAGTTTTTTCCCATGCCCATCTAAAGATGGTAAATTCGGTAAACCTAAGAGGAGAGATATCGGGTCTACTTTGACTTCAGTTCTCAATACCCTCCCTATCTCTCCCACCACAGCGCTCCAATAAACACGCAGCCTGTGGCATGTCCAGAAGCAATGGGTAAGAGTACCTACACTTATTTTACATTTGGGGCACACTGAAGATGCCCCTTTTTTAAACTTCGCCAGACAGTCTGCTGCCAGATGAGCCCTGTGCAGAACTTTAACTTTGAACTGTAACTGCGTGTCCTGTTACAGATTGAGATCTTTCAAGTAATCTCCCATATGTTCTCCCATGTTTCAGAAGAGATCTCCACTCCCAGCTCTTGCTCCCAGAGCTCACATAACCAGTTAATATCATGCCAGGCCCTGCCATCCAGCAGGCGATAGAGGGCACTAATCGAAAGGGTGCTTGTGGAACGTAGCAACAACCTCTCTGTATCAGGCTTGTAGGGCTTAGCAAGAAGCGTAGTCTTCCTCTGGATGAAATCCCTAACCTGCATAAAATGGAAAAGGTCTCTGCTGGGCAACCCGTGTTTATGGCTCAGTTGCTCAAAAGACATCATAACCTCCCCATCAAACAAATCTCCCAAATTAGAAACTCCTCTCGCTGCCCATAGTTTGAACCCTGAGTCCATCATCCCTGGTCGGAACCCTGACATGCCAACTATAGGTGTAAGTGGCAAAGTCTTGGATAAACAACCCTCACTCTGACGCATCGTCCTCCATGCCTTGACTGAACTATGACAATGGGGTTCAGGCAATGGTCCATAACTGTCCTCATCTTATCCATGAACAACAGGTTAATAAGAGGACACTTTGCCTGGGAGGCCTCGATATCCAGCCATATTGAGTTTGGATCGTTAGCTACCCAATTACAGACAAAGGACAGCAGGGAACTCAACTGATACCTTCTGATGTCTGGGAAATCAACTCCTCCCCCTCCATGAGGCAACTGCAATTTAGTAAGTTTGATGAGGGGCCTCCCACGATGTCAAAGGAACCAAACCACCCCATAAGCTGCCGCAGCGTTGACCTGAGAAACATTATAGGGAGCATGCGCATGGGATAAAGCAAACGAGGAAGAACATTCATCTTAATGAGAGATATTCGGCCCAGCCATGAAATTGGAAGAGCCTCCCATCTCTGGAGATCTCGCCTAATATTGTCGAGCAAGTGAGCAAAGTTAGTCCGAAATAACAGATCAAACCTGGGGGTAATAAAAATGCCTAGGTATTGGAACCCTGCCTGTGACCACTTAAAAGGGAACTTAGGGCCACCTTCAACTTCTGGCACATCCCTAAGGTTTCCCAAAGGCATAGCCTCCGATTTTGCAAAGTTAATCTTATATCCTGAAATAGCCCCAAATGAATTGATACATTGTATCAAATGGGTACGGAGGTCATCGGGTTCGATAAAAACAGAAGGACATCATCCGCGTACGGTGTAATCTTGTGTGCTCTCGATCCCATTTCCGGAGCGGTTATGTGGACGTGGTGACAAATAGCCTCTGCCAGCGGCTCTATCACCAACGTAAACAACAACGGTGAGAGGGGGCAGCCTTGCCGATTACCCCTACCAATTGTAAAATTCCCAGACTTCACCCCGTTGGTGATGACCGGGGCCAGAGGGTGGCGATATAAAACCTCCACCCACCGAGCAAAGACTCCACCCAACCCAAACTATTCTAAGACATAAAAAAGACACGGCCATTCCACCTGTCAAATGCTTTCTCTGCATCTAAGGAAATCACCAACCCCTGAACTGATCGTTGCTGACAAGCTTGGACCATATTCAGCAACTTTCTAATATTATTGGTGGACCTTTGGCCCCTTATAAAGCCTGTCTGGTCATCTTTAATAATATGGGGCAACACCCTTTCCAATCTCAGTGCCAGGATCTTGGACCAGAATCTTGAAATCTGAATTCCTCTTTAATAATATAGGGCAACACCCTTTCCAATCTCAGTGCCAGGATCTTGGGACAGAATCTTGAAATCTGAATTTAATAGAGAGATGGGCCTGTATGAGGCATAATCCTCAGGAAACTTCCCCTTCTTAAGAATTAGGGAAATATTAGCTTCTCTCAAAGATGGTGGTAGGCGTTCATGCATAAAGGAGTGATTGTACATCTCCAACATCGGCCCTGACAGAATCCCTATGAACCCCTTATAAAACTCACCCAGAAGACCATCAGGGCCAGGCGTTTTCCCACTCTGAAGTTGCCTAGCTGCCTACTGTATTTCCTGAACTGTCAAGGGGGCATTAAGGAGAGAGGCCTGTTCCAAGGTTACCCCTGGGAGGTCCAGTTTCTTAAAAAAGGTCTCCATTTTAGCCCTCCTGTCCTCACAATCTTCAGACTGATACAATTCAGAGTAAAAGCTCCGAAAAGCCTCATTAATCTTTTTAGCATTGTATGTAAGGATCCCGGCGCTGTCTCTGATTGAGGAGCACGCTTTTTACTTGTCAGGTACGCTAAATACTTCCCTGGCCTATCCCCATATTCGAACAGCCTCTGTCTAGCAAAAGCAAGTTCTTTCTTTGCGGTTTGTGTCAGTATTGAATTCAAGGCAGCCCAAAGGGCTGCGATCCGCTGTAGCTTAGTCACTGAAGGCCGAGCAAAAAGTGCTGCCTCCACGGCTTCCAATTGCGTCTCAAGCAGACGCTGCTGTTCCTCCTTCTGTCATTTCCAGTTAGCCGAATAGGAAATAACTAATCCCCTAGCAAAGGCCTTAGCAGTCTCCTATAGCATGGACGGACTACTAGTCGTGCCTGAGTTGATAGTCAAGAAGTCCTGAAACTCCTTCAAAAGGTATTCCACAAATTTGGAATCCTTAAGGAGAAAAGGGTCCAAACGCCAGTGCAGCAAACCTAGCCCCTCACTCTTGGCCTTAACCTCCAAATACACTGCTGCATGATCAGAGATAGCTATATTCCCAATTTTACAGCCCATAATCGAATCAAGAAGGGCTGAGGGAGCCAGAAAGAGGTCAATCCTCGTGTGATATTTATGTGGGTTTGAAAAAAAGGTGAAGTCCCTGCCGGTAGAGGGAAGACATCTCCAAATATCCACCAGCCCCAACTCCTCACGTAAGTCAACCACCTGCTTGGCCTGTGAAGAAATAGTTGGGGGCCCACAAGGCATCCTGTCCACTGTCGGATCCAAAAGACAATTTAAAAAAAACCCCATAATAATGTGCCGTGTTCCAAAAGCACTCAACTTAGAGAATGCACTAATCAAAGATTTGAGGGGATGCGCCGGAGGACAGTAGACATTTAAAATGCCATATTCCTCCCCATGTATCAGGGCTTTAAGTATCACAAACCGTCCCTGCTCATCTTTCCCTGCTCTAATAATGTGAATGGAAGATTTTTCTGGATAAGTACTGCCACTCCCCTACTTTTAGTTGTAAAGGATGAAAAGAATACACGGTCATAATCCCCCGTTGTAATTTCAGATGTTCTCCATCATCAAGATGGGTTTCCTGCAACAAAGCAATATCAACCTTTCCCTCTTAAGGCTAGAAAGCACTTTTATCCTTTTAATAGGCGAATGACTTCCCTTAATGTTCCAGATGCACCATTTAATAAGACACTTAGCCATATCCCCTTTCAGACATCCTTGAACCCCTCGGAGGGAGAACCCTGTTTACAAAGTGCTGAGCATAAGTAAATAAAGACTCGTAGAATCGAAAAAAACTATATATACAAAAACTACTCTATCATAACTATAAACAACTATTACTACCAAAAAACTACAAAGAAAACCAACTATAGAACCTTGAATGGAAGACTCTTCCCCCTGCCCATAGGGGGCACTCACCCTACCTATCCCCTCCTTCACAGCTCCTTCAAACCTGGACTGTGCCCCAGCCTTAGGCCAGAAAAATGAACAAGGAGATGATCCTTAAATCAAAAGACAATGTCAGGATCAGCACTCTACCCATCCCTGGCTTTATGACACCCCTACTTGTGACTAAAAGAGAAGCAAAACAAACAAAAAAAAAGGAGAGAGACAACAAAGAACAGCCACAAAATTTCCCATCAGAAAATCCAGTTATTAAAAAAAAAGCAACAACTTATTCCAAAGTCTTTTCCCCCTTTCCAAAAAGGAAATTATTAGGGAGAAAGAAAGGAATTTAAAAAAGGAAGGGAAAACATGGCGAAAAATAGAAAAGAGAACAAACATTAACCATATTCTTCAGGCCAATCTACAAAGTTTTTAGCTTTATCCGCCGAGTCAAATGTATAAACTGAATCCTCATGGCTGAAACAAAGTACTGCAAGGTATCACATGGAGTACTGGATGCCCAGGTTCCTCAGCCTCTTTTTAACTTCATCGAAGGACTTCCTCTTCCTGGAAAAACATGATTTTTGCCCCTTTGTACAGCAGCATATGCAGATCTTTTCCCAAGGATCTGGAAGCTTCTATAACTTTTTGCTTGTCCTTATATGAGTGGAAGTGCATTAGGGTGGGGATGCTGCACCGGCCCTGACCTGTGCACTGTAACCTGATACGCCCTTTCAATCTGAAGCCTGCTGGACTCGATGTGAAGGCCCAAAAACTTAGGCAGCCAGTTTTCAAAGAAATTGACGGGCTGCTCACCTTCCTCATCTTAAGGGAACCCAACAATTCGGAGATTTATCCTCTGACTTTGATTTTCTAGGTCGTCAATATGGTCTCGCAAGACCCGCATCTCTTGCTCCAGCACCTGGATCCAACTGGACAAGGACTCCATTGCAGCTTCCGAGGCCTTAGTTGATGATATGTCAAAGCTCCCCTGACCTGACCAATTTCCAGATGACGGTTTCACTGTCCAACCTTCAGCAATGCTGTGAAGGAACTGGATGATTTCCCACAATTGTGCAGTTGTTCTTTGGGTGATGGTCAGGATCTACTTGTTTATCCTCTCTGTATTCTCTAGTGTAGTACAGAGCAATCATTCTGTAAAACAAGAAAAAGAAACATGATTTCTTCCAACTCCTTCGTCTCCTTTGCTGAAGGGGCTGACTTCTCAGTTAAAAACTGTGACAACAAGGAGTGTCAGTCTGCTATTCCCTGTGTTGGGGTAAGGGTGAATCAGATACACGTCCTTTCATTCCCTCACTCGACTGTCACACACCCTCTGTTTCTAGCAGGGACATTGGATAGTGACCAGGAGCAGACAATGTGCCTACTTTCTTTCCTCCACCCAGACCCCCATCTTCCCAGGCATTGTGAGGGCAATGGAAAAGACAGACGGGCAGCGTGTAAAATGAGCTGTCGATTTGCTCTGAGTCTGAGTGGTGCTGGTGAAGACCAGTCTTGCCTTACTTGTTTCATATAAAAAACACTCAAATGAAAAAAATCTTCCTTGTGTTTTAAAATTACTTGCAGAAAACTCAATGGGCATGAGTGCAAGTCCTAGAGCTGAGGGCAGTTTTGTGCAGCTGACTGCACATCCCAAATTCAGCCATGAGCCACAACACTAGGAAAAACAATCAAATCCAAGCCCAGGTTTTGGGCATTAAAAGGTATTTCAAGAATTAAGACTTCAGTTTTGACAGCTGAATAATAATGGCACTGCATCAACAATCCAGAGACTAAAAGTACAAATCAAATCACATCCATAAAGTGACATCCATATGATTACAGTGAGAAACTGGCAACTTGGCCAAATGGTCCATGCAGGTGTTTATTATCTGCACAAAATAAAAGCGTGAAAATGTTTAGTTTGTCCTAAAAATCCAAATATTGTCCATCAAAGAATGGAACCTACTCAACTGCCTCATCTGGCCTACATGTGACTCCAGTCCCACACAACACAGTTGACTCTGAACAGCCCTCTGAAGTGATCAAACAAACAATAATAAACAATCACTACAAAGTTCAATAATAAGAAATCTCTCTCAATCCTCCCCCTCTGAGGAGGGAGATGTCCCTGAGCACTGCCCCTCCTACTAGGCAACACTTCCTCAGAGAAATGTATTATTCCAGACCTCCACCATCAGTAAGCTACAGGAATTTTAGTTAATTATAGAGAAAGTAAATGATTTTAGGGTTAAACCTTCTGGAAATGATCCCATTCTGCCATTAAAATTAAAGAAGGAAACACTGTCCTCAGGCAACTTAGGAATGTTTGATATTCATGCACACTGGACACACAAAAGTCAGCCCTTCACCATGAAGATTGCTGCATGTGTAAAAATCACATCACTATCACTCACCTCATCATTCCAAATCTTTTCTGCCCTCATCCTCACACACCACATACCATTCACTCATTATACTTGTGCTCACTAATCTGTAATTGCTTCCACTCTGAAAATACCTCCGTTTAAAATTCTCTTTCTCGTTTGCAAATCTGTCTACAGCTTTTCTCTTCTCTACCTCTACCATCTCCTCCATTCCTAAAACCTTAGGACTCCCTCAGATCTGGCCTCACCAACATCTCCCATTTTAATTGCTCCAAATTGGTGGCCATGACTTGAAATGCTGAGGCCCAAATCTCTGGAATTCTCTCCCAAAACATTACCGCCTTTCCATATCGCTGTCTCCTTTAAGACCCACTTTAAGACCAACTGTATTGCCCAAATTTGTGATAATTTATCTGAATATCTCCTCATGTGATTCAAGGTCAGTGTTTGCTTACTAACTGAAACCTGAACGATTATATAAGATAAATAAAGATTTCTAGAGTTCTGCTCATATTAAACATCCAGTCACTTTTTGAAAATTAAGGGCGTGCTGCACTGTCAGTGATGCTGGGATTCAACTATGATGTTAAACCGACAGACGCCTTTTCTGCTCTCTCAGAGATGAGTGTAAAATATTCCATGGTACTATGTTGAAGGTGACGGGAGTTATCACTGGTGATGTAGACAAAATTAAACCTCCATCAACCTAATCAAAAACGGATTGTCTGGTCATTATTACTTTGCCGTTTGTGGGAGTATTCTGTGCACACACTGGGTGCGACGTTTCCTGCACTACAACAACACTTCAAAACTGACTTCATTGGCTGTAAAGCATTTTGGGATACTGGTGACCATGAAAGGCTCCATATAATTGCGAGTTTTTGCTCTTTTCTAATGCGATCACAAAGATAAGACAGTGGGAAGTCTTCAAGGGATTTGAAAAGACAGGAAACGTCGGGATCCCAACACAGAGACAGAACTAACCCTTCACAGTTCACAAGATAATAAACAGCTCCCAAAACACACAGAGAACTCAACAACTGGAAATTGACGAGAATCCTCAGACACTCTGCATCTAATTTCAGGAATGATCCATCAACAAAACTCAGCCTGGAAACCAGAAGGAAATGCTTCCAATAAACACACTCAATATCCAACACACAGCTCCAGTCACACAGTTCAGCACAAAGCACCGAGTAAACAGTTCTCTCAGCTGGATCCTCTCACACAGCATAAGGGACATTTCCACCCCTTATTGTCCACAAAACAGTCAGACTGCCTGAAGATTGGTGTGGATATTATGGGATACAATTTGTATAAAAGCTGCTCCTTCACTCACCATCTCCTCACTTGGTTTTCAGTTCCTCTAGGAAGTGAACCAGCTCTGAACCAGGAAGAGAGGGTGGGCTCTCTGATTGACGACCCTCACAGTCAATCCAAATATTTCTGGAGCAACATGAATTTCCTGAAACTTGGGAAACTGACCGGGGAAATGGAGGTGACTTTGAGCAGCAGATCAGGTGGGGATTTAAACTTGTCACTGTCCCATCTGAATAAAACCTCACTTATTGCAGCTGCTGTCTCAGTTTCCCCGGGAAATGTTTGATTTCTGCTCTGGGAATAGCATTCGTCATCCTCAGACTGACATTAGTTATGGATGTTTATCCTTGCGATAATGTGCAAGGGATCAGAACATGCATGAATTCAGAGAGGGCATGAGACTATGTGAGAAAGTTGTGAATTCAGGACTAGGATAATTAATGGAAGTTTGTCCATTTGGGGCTAGTAGAAGGGAGGGAAGTGGTAGAGGCAGATGATGGGATGGTTTTAATCATACTTACCTGAGCAGAGAGGTCAATAACCAGGGAGCAGAGATTAAAAGTAATTGATGGAAGGATTAGAGGGTGTTGAAGAATATACTTTATCACCCAGAGCGTGTTCAAGGCCTAAAACGTTCTGTCTGGAAGGATCATTGAGGCAGAAACCGCTCCTCGTATTTTAATAAAACATTCGGAAAGGAATGGAAGAATAACTTTTTCACGTTTAAAACGAGGATGGAATAACTTCTCTATGTTGCCACTCCACCAAACTCTCACAGAATAGATTCAGCACTTTCTGCGACAGCCCCAGCCTTTTCAGCCTCTCCCTGTGGCTCAAATCCTCCAACCCTGGCAACATCCTTGTCAATCTTTTCTGAACTCTTTCAAGTTTCGCAACATCCTTCCAACAGAAAGGAGACCAGAATTGCACACAATATTCCAAAATTGACCTAACCTGTACAATGGCAACATGACCTCCCAACTCCTATACTCAATGCTCTGACCAATCAAGGAAAGCATACCAAACCCCCTCTTAACTATCCTATCTACCTGCGATTCTACTTTCAAGGAGCTATGAACCTGCACTCCAAGGTCTCTTTGTTCAGCAAATGGGACTACATTAGGTGAGAATATCTGGTGGGCGTGGATGAGTTGGACCAAAGAGTCTGTTTCCATGCTGTACTTCGCTAAGACTCTCTTGGCCTCTGGTGATCAGCACTGCCTGCTAGCCCGTCTCAGGCCACAGTGATCAGCACCATTTACACACCTCCTTTCCAGACTCGAGAAAAAGCAGGACAGCAGGAATAAAAGCCAGAGATGACATTGTATTGAATGAGATCACTTACGGACCTTTCTCAACAGAAAGCAATTCCCCTCCTTCATCCCACGTTGATGCCCGTATCTGCCTAAGACAGTTCTCATACAGAAAAGCGAATGGGATGTTGAAGAACTCTTTAGGTACTAGCCACGCCAAGGCGTGGATCAGAATGTTGCCCAGAGAGAGAGAAAGAGAAAATGGCCACAATCATCCTTGTGTATTGCATATTGAACAATATCACCAATTATAAGGTTTAGACTAGGTCAGCCTGGTAGAGGTTCTGGGGGGCATAACTGAATAAAAACATCCTGGAAGTGAAACAAGATGTGAATGTTGAACCGATGCTGGGGGCAGCTGAAGTTACACAGCAGGTAACCCGTAGGCAAGGCTATCAGTTGCCAACTCACGGGCACCTGCTTACACAATAAGACCCAACTCATACGTTGAGACATTTCACAAGTCCCAGAGCTTGTGCACCTTCTGTGTACTTCCACTTGCATCCCTTTCTCCTGTCCCTTCTCTTATGTGTAATCAACTCCCACATCCCTTTTGTGCATCATTGCCTTGGATGCTGTGGGTCTTCCTGCTCTGATCTGGTGTCAAATGCATCCGAGGATTCACATCCCACACTGATTTTGTCAGTTTGAAAGTCTCCGAGGAAGAAGAATGCACATTTCTAAACTAGAAATCTCTGGGGAACTGAGACAGCAGCTGCAACAAGTGAGGTTTTATTCAGATGGGACAACGACAAGTTTAAATCCCCACCTGATCTGCTGCTCAGAGTCACCTCCATTTAACCGGTCAGTTTCCCAAGTTTCATGAAACGCATATTAAAGAACAGAAACCAGCATATCCTATTATAATAGATGAAAGTTTTAATCTAAGATTGCTTACTATATCACATTTTCTGTGATACTGGACTCCTTTGGCTATACATTCTATGAGCATGATCTTAACCTACACAACCATCTGATGGAGGAGTGGCACTCAAAAGCTAGTGCTTCCGAATAAACCTGTTTGACTTTAACCTGATGTTGTGTGATTTTTAACTTTGTCCACCCCAGTCCAATACCGGCAGCTCCATATCAGAAATATTTGGATTGACTGTGAGAGACGTCAATCAGAGAGCCCACCCACTCTGCCCATTGTCTCCTCTTCCTCTTCCAGAGCTGGTTCACTTCCTATAGGGACTGAAAACCAAGTGAGGAGATGGTGAGTGAAGGAGCAGCTTTTATACAAATTGTATCCCATAATATCCACACCAATCTTCAGGCAGACTGACTATCCTGTGGGCAGTCAGGGGGTGGAAATGTCCCTTATGCTGTGTGAGAAGATCCAGCTGAGAGAGCTGTTTACTCGGTACTTTGTGCTGAACTGTTTGACTGGAGCTGTGTGTTGGATATTGTGTGTGTTTATTGGAAGCATTTCCCTCTGATTTCCAGGCTTGAGTTTTGTTGATGGCTCATTCCTGAACATCAGAAGGTGAGGTGACATTATCTGGGAGATGCAGAATGTCTGGGGATTCTTATTAATTTCTTACTTTTGAGTTGTGTATGTGTTGGGAGTTGACTATTATCCTGCAGACTGGGAATAGTCAGTTCTTTTTATATTGGGACCTGGATTTTGTCTGTCTTATTTAATCCTTCCATGGTATCACAGCACCCTGTCTCTGTGAACCTCTTAAGAAAAATAATTACAATGGCATAGAGCTTTTCACTGTGGGAAATAGAACCCACTCACTTCAATAATTTCAGTTCGAAACAAGATCTGAAGCAACAGTATCGTTTATTATACGCTTGCAAGTGTGGTGCCTAAAATAGACACACAGAGTTTAGCAAGTACATATCTTAGAGTCATAGAGATGTACAGCATGGAAACAGACCCTTCGGTCCAACCTGTCCATGCCGACCAGACATCCCAACCCAATCTAGTCCCACCTGCCAGCACAGCCCATATCCCTCCAAACCCTTCCTATTCATATACCAATTCAAATGCCTCTTAAATGTTCTTATATAGGATTCGTTTCTCTTTCCCTCCTCCCACTACTCTAAACCCGGCACCCATTACTATTGCCTTGTCTTATCTCTTGCCTTATCCGGTCTTGTGCACAACAAAATACAAGTTTTACTTGGCCATTTCACCACATCCTGCTGTGGCCCATTGTTAGGTATATCCTCCTTCACTACCATCTGTTTCCCTTACTTGTAACATTTCCTCCCATCCATATTGAGCCTTATGACCTTTTAATTCTGGTTTGTTTTTGTTTTTGCAGAAGTGGGAAACAGATGCTTATAACTACTGCTTGTACAGGCATATCTAACTTAACCCCCTCCCCTCACAGCACCTTATCTATTTGTCTGTAACATCTACCATTGTTTGTAGGCACATTTCATTCTTGTATGCACATTTTAGCTAATACAAAAACAATTATATATTTCCTTCACATAATTTTCGTTCTTGTTGACTCAGCTCTTAATTGAAACAATTATACACTGGTGTGAGTTCATTTACCTTGCATAAGTAATTATGATTGCAGAAGTAACACTATTTTACCTATATCCCACATCACAAACACAGATGTCCCACAGTGCTTAAAATCCAGTTAAAACCTCAGAAGTGTGTTATCTGCTGTTCTGTCAGAAACATGGCCATCAAAGTGCACAGAGCAAGCTCCCATAAATATCAATGTGATAATTTAGGTCATTTTGTTTGGTGGTGTTGGCTGAGATATACATGGGATCCTGACGAAATTTTAAAAGGCATTTGAATTCCAAATGACATGATTTCACATCTTATAATGTTTATTCTGACAAACCAGGTCAAAGCAACATTGTGTTAAACAATCCTTATCCACAACTAAAACAGTAAACTGCAGAGGAGACCTCCCTTCTTAATTTTTAACACCACGATATACTCATGCTACAGTTGTACTTTATATTCTGCAATCTGCACTCAGTATTTATAGGTGCCAGTCCAATGACATCCTTAACTTGCAATGGGCTTAGTTATTAACACATGAATTCGGTGCAGGAGTAGTCCATCTGGACCTTTGACCCTGCCCAGCTATTCAAAAAGATCATGGTTGATATCTATGTTGTCCTTTTTTCATGTAAGGGGGGGGCATGGTGGCTGTGCTTAACACTGCTTCCTCACAGCGCCAGGGACCTAGGTTCAATTCTAGCCTTGGGTGACTGTGTGGAGTTTGCGTGTTCTCCCTGTGTCTGCGTGAGTTTTCTCCACGTGCTCCGGTTTCCTTTCTCAGTCCAAAGATTTGCAGGTTAGGTGGATTGGCCAATGCTAAATTGCCCACAGTGTCCTGGGGTGTGTGAGTTAGCCATGGGAAATGCAGGGTTATAGGTAGGGGAGTGTGTATCTGGGTGGGTGCTCTTTGGAAGATTGGCGATGGGCCAAACAGCCTGCTGCCACACTGTAGGGATTCTATGTACTTCATGATGATAATCCTGGAATGAGGGCTGAGAGATTTTGGTGAAATACAGTGCTGCTGCTGATGATGATGATAGCTCACTGCGCTTCATGGACATCTGGTTTTTGGATCTCTCCTTAGTCTACTTCCCTCATGATGATGAAGTACCCATTCATCAGTTGGGAGGGGAGTAGTAGTTTTCCTTGAACTTGTTTCACCTGAAGCCCTGGCAATCCTTGGAGTTAATATTAAGGACTGTTCTACCTCCCAGTAGAATGGGACATATCCAAGGACAGTGACCATGAGTCTGGGATGTATCCAGATTGATATGATTTAGTGTTGATAGTTCACTGTGAATTAATGGCCCAGTCTAAATTCTGTCTGTCTTTCCCATTGCCCAAATGGTGCCTGGGACAACGGGGGACGTGGAGGGGTGGTTATGCTTGGTGAAGGGAAAGAAAGTAGCCACATTGTCTGCTCCGAGTCACTATCCATGGTTCCTGCTAGAAACACAGAGCGCGTTACAATCAGTTGAGGAAAAAGAAAGCACTTGTATCTGATTCCCCCAAACAGTTGAATAGGAGCCTATCACTCACTGTGGCACAGTCTCTAACTGAGCAGTCAGCCCCCTCAGCAAAGGAAGAGAGGGAGATGGAAAAATTCATGTTTCCTCTTGCTGTTTTACAGAAGGATTGCACTGTACTACACCAGAGAATCAAAGAGGATATACACTGTAGATAGATCCTGATTATCACCCAAGGAGCAATTGCACAGCCGTGGGAAGACATTTAGTCCTGCACAGCATTGCTCAACACAGAGAAGGTTGGGCAGTGAAATCGTCATCTGGAAATCAGTCAGGTCAGGGGAGCTTTGACATACCATCAGATCTGAAACTGGTCAGTGGTGTGGAGCCTTCCATCAGAACCAACCTTTCTGAAGGTTCGGCTGTGGGTGATCGGTCAGGGTGAGGCTGGGAAGAAGTGTGAGTGGCTTCAAGTGTGGTGAGACCTTCAATCATTCATCAAGCCTCATGAACTACTGACCCTTTCCTCTGGGTAAAGAGGCTTTTCAACTGTGAAGTTTGTGAGGAGAGTTTCACAGACTCATCAGATCCCCAGCAACAGTGAATCACTATTAGTACAAGGTCAGCTGCATGGAAGAAAAACCTTTCAAGTGTGAATTGTGCAACAAATCATTCTGGTGCTCGTCAGACTTTCTTGTGCACCAACGCACTCACACAGGGGAGAAACCATTTACCTGTGACGTGTGTAAGAAATCATTCTCTCAGTCAGCGACCCTACGTGTTCACCAACGTATTCATACAGGGGAGAAGCCATTTACATGTGAGGTATGTGAGAAATCATTCACACAGTTATCGAGTCTCCGGGTCCACCAAACAATCCATACAGGGGAGAAATTCTTCAAGTGTGAAGTTTGTGATAAAGCATTCGCAACATCTACGAGGCTCCTGGAACACCAGAGCATCCATACAGGGGAGAAACCTTTCAGGTGTCAGGTGTGTAACAAATCATTCTCACGCTCAACTCACTTCCGTACACACCAACGCATTCACACTGGGGAGAAACCGTTCACCTGCCAAGTGTGTAACAAATCATTCTCACGGTCATCGAACCTCCTTGAACACCAACGTCTTCACACTGGGGAGAAAACTTTCAAGTGTGAGGTGTGCAATAAGACCTTTGCACAATTGTCAGGCCTGGTGAAACACCGACACACTCACACAGGGGAGAAGAAAATATTCACTTGTGACGTGTGTAATAAGGAGTTTGAACAGTTGTGGGGAATGTTGGATCACCGTCGCATTCACACAGTCGGGGAAGCTAAATGAGGTGTGTGACTGAGCATTCACACAGACAGTGACACTCATCAAATATGGACACAACCACACCGAGAAAGACTTTTTACTAGGCTGTGACAAATGCTTCACCACGCAACATTGCTGACCAAAGAGAAACCATTGAAATGTAAGGTATGCAGTTGTGTATTCACACTGTCAGTGACACTGACATGTCCACGTAATGCAAGGTGTTTAATGAGGCCTTTGTACAGTCATTAGGCTTGATGTATCACAAAAGTATTCCTGCTGGGGAAACAACTGTTGATGTGTGAAATCTGTGACATTTTCTTCACAAACTCACCAGAACTGCTCCCTCAGAGAATCTCCACGGTGGAGTACTGCGTGCGAAATCCTTGACTCTTTTGTAACACCAGAAGGTTCAAGCAGGAGATGAACTCTTCCAGTGTAAAGTTTATAATAAGATATTCACCCCAGATCTCCAAAAATACCACTGGATCCAGACTTGTCTAAAATGTGATACACAGTGAGCGTACCTCCGGTCCGTCAATGCATTCATGTAAGGGAGAAACACTGTCTGTGTGAGTCCTGTAATAAAGCATTCAATTCTTGGCTCTCTTGGTACATCAGTGAATCCACACGGGAGACAAATCTTTCCAGTGGTGATGTATGTCCAGATTGTTTCACATTGTCCTCTCACCAGACACCGACATCTCCACATGGGCTCAAAGCTGAGTCACCTGCTTCCATGGCAATGAGAGCTGTCTGTGTTATTTACCCTGCAGTGCTCATGCAGGGGAGTTATTGTTCCAAAGTACTGTCTGTCTCAACAGTATCTATTTCAAACCTCTCCCACTATCAGTCCTATTGTTTCAAAAATGTGTAACACTGGGCCTGATTACCAAACATCACCAGAAGATATCAATATGTACAGAAGCTCCTGTATAAATTCAGCATTCTTTCACTTTCACCAAAAAAACAGTCAGGTAGTCAGTAGTTTGAAAGGCTTCAGTTTCTGATTGACCAGCACAGGCACCGGGGGTAATAACGGAGGTACCTCAATTAGCCTCAGTATCTTTAGACTGTGGAGGAGGAGAAGAATCAGCCAGCAATCCCATTCCTCATCAGTGAGCCCAGCTGGGAGGTCAGAGGGAGGGCAGGATGTGCCTCGACTGTGACAGTCTCCACTGTCTCGCAACATTCACTCTGTCGCTGACCACATGCTGAGTGGTGACTCGAATAGAGCAGTATAGGCCAGTCAATATCTATAGACTGTCCTCCAGGCTAGTACCTTGAAGACAGAAGAATAAGCAGACAACAGCTTGTATATATTTAGGGCCCAAAGTGTTTCCTAGAGATGTGATCCGATAGAAATTAAAGCAGCAGAGACAAAGGTTTGACAAGAAAAAGATTAACTAAAATATGGTGTAAGTGATGGGTTTAACAATGGTGCTAAACAAGAGGGCACAGGTAATGATGCAGAGAGGTTCAAAGAGGGAATTCTGAAAATTACTGAATGCTGAAGGGGCATTACACATTGTTAACATGGGGTAGGGGAGAAGAGAAACCCTTCAAGTAAAATTTACATTCAAGCTTTCATGATACTTTGAACCTTTTGAGACACAGAGGAATCAGGTGTGTGTCTGATCCCCCAACCTCATACTCCTTCTCGCCTTCTCCCCATGGTACTTTTATATTTTACAGTTCTCTCTTGAATTCTCCATTGGGCCTGCCTCCACAACTCTTGAGCCTTATGTTCCAGACCCTAACCACTCACTGTATGAAGTATTGTTTCTAATGTCATCACTATCAGTTTTGCTAATCACCTTAAGCTTGTGTCCCTTCACACTGGATCCTTGCATGAGTGGGATCAGTTTCTTCTTGTTTGGTCTATCTGGACCCCTCGTGATTTTGAAAACCTTTATCACATATGCTCTTAACCCTCTCTTCTCCAGTGAGAATAGCCCCTCTTCTGCAATCTTATTCTATATCTGAAGTCTGTCATTCCTGGAGCCATTCACATGAATCTTTATTCCACCAACAATAATATCTTCACTGGACACAGCTCAGGTGAAGACAATATTTAATCTGGGTTTCATATGTAATTATCTTGCTTTTGTAATCTGTGCCCTTGTTGATAATTCCTAGGATGCCATTTGCTTTATTAACTAATCGCTCAAACTCTCCTGCAACTTTCATTGATTTTGCACAGCTTCACAGAGATCCTTTTGCTCCTCCACCCTTTTAGAATTGTACCTTTAGATTCGGTTGCTTTTCGGTGCTCTGTTTATCAAAATAAACCACATCACACTTTTGAGCATTAAATGTTATCTCCCATCTCTCTGCCCCATTTCACAAACCTGTTTATTTCCTTTTGAAATTTTACAGCATCCTCCTCACAGTTTATAACATTTGCACATTTAATGTAAATGTTGTTATTGTGCTGAGCACACCAAGATCTAGGTCATTAATTATATCTCAGGAAGAACTATGTCCCTTAGCACCAATCCTGGAGAACATCACTATAAACCTTTTTCCCACTTGAGATACATCCATTAATCACTCCTCACTATTTATTGTCACTCGGATCATGTTATAACCACGAAGCAATTTTCCTTTTGCTTAACTTTACTCACAAAGCTGTGTGTGGCATGTTTTCAACTGCGTTTTGGATGTCCATGTACACCATATTATCCAGGCTTGAGCTGACATGTGGCAAATATTATTTGCACCACACAAAGGCCAGGCAATAACTATCTCAACTAAATGACCATCTGACCAATTCCCTTTGGCATTCAATGTTAGCACCACTGAATCCCCTGCTATCAATATCCTGGGGGTTACCATTAACCAGAAACTCAACTGGATTTGCCACATATACACAGTGGCTATAGGAGCAGGTCAGATATTAGGAATACTGTGGTGAGGAACTCACCTCCTGACTTCCCAAAGTCTGTCCACCATGCACAAGGCATAAGTCCGGAGTGCAATGGACTACTTCCCACGTACCTGGATGGATGCAGCTGCAATAACACTCAAGGAGTCTGACACCATGCTTCATCAAGCCTTTCTTTTGCATCATCAGAAGATTTCTGGAGATTAGTTACTCATTGCCGTTTATCTTTCCTTAGTTAACTCACATTTGCCCAAGTGACCTATTTTGTCCTGACTTATTATTTCTAGAAGGTTTACTCCTACTAATGTCAAATACTGCATTTATCTTACATTCATATTTGAACGAGGCTGTAATACTTGCAGTTTTTCCAATCTCCTGCTCCACACCCAATTCTCAGGGAAGACTGGAAAATTATGGCCAGTGCCTCCACAATTCTCACTTCAGCCAAATAATCTCATCTTTAAAGGCAGCCCAATGTACATTTACCATTTCACCTGATAATCTATTATTCTAATTTATCTTGCCAGATCTGTTCCTTACCCAACTGCAGTTGTTTTTTTCCTAGTTAACTATTCTTGTTCATGGTTGTTCCTTGTCTTTCTCAGTCACCACACCTAAACCTTCTGATATAATGGTCACTATACTCTGTGAATACCCCTCCTGATACTTGTACCTGTTCAGTAACATCCTCAATCCTGGCATTAGCAAGGTAACATACCATCTGGATTCATGTCTCAGGCCACAAAAACATTTGTCTATTCCTTGAACTATCAAGTCTCTTACTGCTGTTCCAGTCTTCAGGGTACCTCCCTGTAAAGATGTGCCAACTGTGGTGCCATGGTTCCTAGATCACCCATCTCTTTCATCAGGATTCAGAGCTCAGGACTGGCTGGAGAGTGAGATACATTCAGAGGTCCTGCACTACTTGCCTTCCTCTAACTTCCTAAACCCATTCCTTAACAGCCTTGCTCCAATTTTAATGTAATGGCCACTGTGCTTGTAAAGGTATCCAGTTCCCAGGAATGGGCAAGGGGTAGAAACAGACCTGTTGTGATGTGAATTATTGACAGATCCTCCTCAGGTGCTGGGTGTTTGAATAATACTATGGTGAATATTTGTACTCTTCTGTCCATGAAGACTACTATCCTGAGTATGGTAAGGGAGTGGGGATAAGCCTCTACAGATCTCTTGCATTCCCTCAGCCCGTAAACACCTTGGTGTTATAACAATGTGATACATTCACCTTACACCCTTCAGAGATTCATTTCATGATCGGGGAAACATCTTGAGTTATTTTCAGGTTCTTTGATATTTTGGCTTGACTCTAAATTTGGTGTAAGCTAAATATTGCGGTGATGTTCCTGTGTTGTTTTATCTCACAATAAATTCACCGTTTAGCTTAAGCCAAGCAGTCTAATTTCTTAGCCCAGTGTGTTTTTTTTTTTCACACAAACACTTAGGATCCTATGTAAGAGTCTGGTACACAATATACTGATCCATGTCTCTATGAACTGGGACAGTCCAGGGGTTTATAATGTCAGTATATAGAGTCATGGAATTGTACTGGATGGAAACAGACCCTTAGGTCTAATCAGTCCATGACGACCATAAACCCACAATAAACCAGTCCCATCTCCCCAAGCTTAGCCCATATCCTTCTCAACCTTCTGTATTCGTGTACTTATCCAAATGTTTTTTCATTTTTTTGACTATTAAAGATTCCAAAAGAATCACAACAAAAATATTAAACTACTGAATTGTAATAACTTTCATAAGTTAGAAGTAAATTTGCAATCTCAGGTGCTCTCAGTCCACCATTTCCCATGATGCATCCATATTCCTAAAAGAAAAACTTGCATATGTCAACTTTCACCACCTCAGGGTGTCAAAAAGCACTTCACAGCCAATGAAGTTAACGGTTGTAAGTAACTGATTTCATAAATCATGTGTTCCCAAAAGTAGCAACAGTACTCTGGTTTTTGAAGGGAGCCAAGAAACTACAACCTTCTAACTCAGATACAAAATGCACACTAAACCATAACCAGCCTTCAGTCACACAAACAGCCTCCTACCACCACCCTCTGCTTCCTGTCACTAAGCCAATTTTGGATCCAACTTGTAACTTACCTTGGATCCCATGTGCTTTTATCACCTTTAATCTTTCTTCCACATGAAGGCATGACCTTCCTTATTAAAGGCATTGCTGAAATTCATATAAACGACATTAGCTGAACAGCCCTGATCAACACACTTGGTCAGCTCCTTGAAACATTCAGCCAGATTTGTTAGGCATGACCTTCCTCCGACAAAGCCATGCTGTTTCCCCCAGATAAAACCTTTCTTCATTAGATATATGATAAAGTGGATATGAAACAATTGGCTCAAAGTGGTGTTGAAGGAAGAGGTTTTGCTTAACTCTTGTAATGCACATAAGAAATCCTGAGGATTTGGCATGTTTTAGAATTGAGCAAGTGGTGACCACCAACTTGTTAAAGACTGAAAAATTAGAATAAGTATAAATGAGTCAGAAACAATAAAACTGAATCTGAAACTTTTATAAATGTCGAAGAAAGAGAGCGACTGAAGTAATTGCTTTGGTCCTTCAAGCCAGAAATGGGAAATTGTCACAAGGAATGAAGGAAGGGAAAACAATTTGTTACATACCAACAATAGATTGCAATTAAGGATCAAGTAAAAATGAGGAATTCCAATCTTTCTCTGCTTCTGTTATTTACTTTCGGAGAAATTTGAGACAAAAAGCTGATGAATTTCTATGATATGATTCTGAGATTATGAGATGGTTAGGTTCAAAGAATAAATTGTTGAATACTCCAGAGAAACACTGCACTCATTTTATCTTGAGATCTCAGTCCTCACTTTTACCAACATTTGAATACACTCTTATGCATTGTGACTGTTGAAGTTTAAAAAAAACACATTCTACTGCCACAAGAGGTTCATTTAATATATTTTCTGCTTCTCCACCAACATTGATTACTGTTATTGGATTGCAGCTCTCCTTGTATTGGCTTAAATAGGATATTATAAAATGGAAAAAGGTGCAGAAAGATTTACAAGGATATTACTGAAGCTGGAGGGTTTGACTTATAAGAAGAGGCAAGATAGGCTGGGACTTTTTTCACTGGAGCATAGGAAGTTAAGGGGTGACCTTACAGAGATTTCTACGATCATGAGGAGTATGTTGCCAGGATTGGACAGCTTGAGCTATAGGAAGACACTGAATAGGCTGGGGCTGTTGTCCCTGCAGCACTGGAGACTGAAGGGTGACCTTATAGAAGTTTATAAAATCATGAGGGGCATGGATAGGGTAAATAGACAAGTTATTTTCCTTGGGATGGGAGAGTCCAGAACTAAAGGGCATAGGTTTAGGGTGAGGGGGAAAGATTTAAAACGGACTTACGGGGCAACTTTTTCACGCTAAGGGTGGTGTGTGCATGGAATGAGCTGCCAGAGGAAGTGGTGGAGGCTGGTAAAATTACAACACTTAGAAGGCATCCAGATGGGTATATGAATAGGAAGGGTTTAAAGGAATATGGGCCAAGTACTGGCAAACGAGACTAGTTTAATTTCGGATATCTGGTCAGCATGGACGAGTTGGCCAAAAGGCCTGTTTCCATGCTGTACATCTCTGTGACTATAGATAAGGTGAATGGCAAATGTCTTTTCCCTTGAGTAGGGGATAATTTTAAGGTGAGAGGAGAAAGATTTAAAAGAGGCAACTTTTTCACTCACAGTTCGTATGTTGTACATTCGAACTGCCAGAGGAAATGTTAGATGTAGATGTTGTTCTAACATTCAAAAGACATTTGGACAGGTACATGAAAAGGAAAGATTCAGAGGTATATGGACCTAGTTTAGATTAGGATTCTTGGTCGACAATGAGAGGCTGGGCTGAAGATTCTGTTTCCGTGCTGTAGACTCTATGACTGACAACAACATATAATATTTCTGTGTAAGGGGTTATGTCCCAAGACCATGTACAAAAGGCTTTTCAATTTCAAACCTTAAAGTTTGATTTGATTTAAAGTGGTGACCAATTAGAGCTGCAGGTGTCACTTTTGTCTGGGTCCCTGAAGCTGTGAAAGGTGGTAAAGTCCCTGGTGTCAGGAGGCATAAAACTGATGGAGAAAAGTGGGCTGACTCCAGAAGTGATGAACAACGTACTGATAGAGGTTCCCCACATCAATAAAGCCCCAACATCAGAAATCCTTCTGGGTAATCCAAGATGGAGGATGGGAAAAGATTTCTGGCTGTAACAGCTGCTCCTTTTTTGAGGTATTTTAGGCGCTGGAGGAGATTTCTTCGAATTCCAGGAGCAGCAATTACTGTTTTATATGCTGTTGCACTGATTTGGAACTTTGTGGAAAAACAAGTCAAAACAACAGCAGTTTTAAAAGGGAGAAGAGCAGACAAAGGAAGCACATGGTGAGGTCAGTGCAGGGGAGAGAGAGAGAGAGCCTGCACAGTTACTGCCTTTGCTGTTTGAATTCGTGTATCGCTGGATATCGGAGTGGATAACAAACAGTGAATTTCGCAAATGATCTTGGAGGAACCGGTTTGGACGAAGTTCACAACGAAGTAGATAAGTGTATTGTTTTTAAGTGGGACATACAGAAAGTCTGCAGTAGTGAATAGTGTTGGTTCTTTCTTGATTATATATTTTTGGAGATATGTCTCATGATTAAACTCAAAATATAAGCCATAACTATTAATTTAACCTGAGGCAGTGTTTGTAGAGGAATAAGACGGTGTTATTTTCTGGGTCTGTAGATTGTGAAGGAGCAAAAATGGTCTTTAATAGAGTGATATGTGCTTCTTCTCAAATGTGGGAGTTTAAAGAGAGTTTAAGGGTTACTGCAGATTATATCTGCAATAAATGCTATTGGTTGCGAATCTTATCAGATCGAATGGATGGGTTGGAGAGACAGATAGAAGTGATGAGGAATTTGCAACAGCAACAGTGTGTGATGGATGGCAGTTATAGCAAGAGGGGCAAGTCTCAGATACAGTCACATAGATGGGTTAACTCCCGAAAAGGTAAGAGAGGTAGGAAGCTAGTGCAGGAGCCTTCTGTGGCTATACCTATTTCAAACAAGTATTCTGTTTTGGAAAATGTAGGAGGTGATGGGTTCTCAGGGGAATGTAGCACGAACAGCTAAGTTTCTGGTATTGAGACTGGCTCTAACGAAGGGTATGTTGGGTTCCAAGAGATCAATTAGACAATAGACGCCGGAGTAGGCCATTCTGCGCTTCGAGGCTGCACCGCCATTCAATATGATCATGGCTGATCATTCTTAATCAGTATCCTGTTCCTGCCTTATCTCCATAACCCTTGATTCCACTATCTTTGAGAGCTCTATCCAACTCTTTCTTAAATGAATCCAGAGACTGGGCCTCCACTGCCCTCTGCGGCAGAGCATTCCACACAGCACCACTCTCTGGGTGAACAAGTTTCTCC
>NC_057746.1:3517292-3522308 GCF_004010195.1 Chiloscyllium plagiosum | reverse complement strand
CAAGGCTGGAATCGAACCTGGGTCCCTGGCGCTGTGAGGCAGCAGTGTTAACCACTGAGCCACTGTGCCACCCATGTGGTATTTATTTGGAGGGATATGGGCCAAATGGTTGCAAACGCGACTGGATTAGGTTAGGATATCTGGTTGGCATGGACAAGTTGGACCAAAGGGTCTGTTTCCATGCTGTACGTCTCCATGACTCTATGACTCCAAGTTGGGATTGGTGTGTTAAGGGATATTTGTTCATACTGTGAGGGTTTGCAGTGAGAGAAAAAACATTAATGTATTACGTTAGCAGAAGCTTGGCTCAGCAAGAATTTTTAAAGATTAGTTGATAAACTTTTGGGCCATTGGACGGAGACTTGACTGGAGTCCGAAGCAAGTAAAGTTTGTCTGAGAAAAATAGTTTGATTAGAGTAGTTGAGCGAATGTTACCTCAGCGAAAGAATTTAGTTTGTGAAATATCCAGAACATTACCTGGTCTCTGGATTCAGCTATAGTACCACCAGGCTATCATCTCCCAAAGGAACCAAACGTACACACAACACTCCAAATGCAGTCTCACTAATGCCTTGTACAGTTGCACTTACTTGCCTATTTTAATATTGTATTATTTTAGCAATAAATGATAGAATGCTATTTGCCTTCCTTATTACCTGCTGTGGCTACATACTAGTTTTCTGCAACTCAAGCACAAGGACACCCAGATCTGGCCGATATTTGACTCTAGACTAACTGCCCACTAGCTAGCAATGGTCATATGCTGTGAATTACTTAAAACTAAACTGTGAATTTGAGGCAGTTGAGAGGAGATTTACCAGATTAATTCCAGAGTTTTAAGGTGAGAGGGGAAAGATTGAAAAAGGGAGTAACTTTTTCCTGCAAAGAGTGGTGCATGTATGGAACAAGCTGCCAGAGGAAAAGGTGGAGGCAGGTACAATTATAACATTTAGACCATAAGACATAGGAGCAGAAATTAGGCCTTTCAGCCGATCGAGGATGCTCACCATTCAATCATGGCTGATAAGTTTCTCAACCCCATTCTCCTGCTTTCTCCTCATAATCCTTGATTGCCTTGATACTCAAGAACCTATTTATCTCAGTCTTAAATATACTCAATGACCTGGCCTCCACAGCTTCTATGGAAATGAATTCCAGCGATTCACCACTGTTTGGCTGGAGAAGTTTCTCCTTAACTCCGTTCTAAAAGGTGTTCCCTTTACTCTAAGACTGCGTCCTTGGGTCCTATTCTCTCCTATCAATGGAAACATCTTCCCAGCATATACTTTGTCCAGACCATTCAGTATTCTTTAAGTTTCAACTGGATCTCCCCCTCATCCTTTGAGTATAGACCCAGGGTCTTCAAATGTTCCTTGCCTGTTAAGCTTTTGATTCCTGGGACCACTCTCGTGAACCTCCTCTGAACACGCTCCAAGGCCAGTACATCCTTCCTGAGATATGGGACCCAAAACTGAACACAATACTCCAAATGTGGTCTCACCAGAGCCTTACAGAGCCTCAGAAGTACATTCCTGCTTTTCTATTCAAGTCCTCTCAAAACAAATGACATCATTGCATTTGCCTTCCTAACAAATGACTCAACCTGCAAGTTTACCTTGAGAAAATCCTGAACTAGGACTCCCAAGTCTCTTTGCACCTCAGACTTCTGAATTTTCTCCCAATTTAGAAAATACTATAGTCCATGCCTGTATTCTTCTGCTACTTCTTTGCCCACTCTCCTAATCTGTCCAAATCCTCCTGCAGCCTCCCTAATGCTACCTGTCCCTCTACCTATCTTTAGGTCGGCTGCAAATTTAGCCAGAATGCCCTCTGTTCATTCATCTCGGTCGTTTATGTATAAAGTGAAAAATTGTGGTCCCAACACTGCCTTGCAGAACACCACTTGTCACCGGCTGCCATCCTGAGAAAGACCTTTTTATCCCCACACTCTGCTTTCTGCCTGACAGCCAAGCTTCTATCCATGCTGGCACCTTGCCTCTAACATCATCTTACTCATAAAATCATAGAGATGTACAGCACGGAAATAGACCCTTCGGTCCAACTCGTCCATGCCGACCAGATATCCTTACCTAAGCTAGTCCCATTTGCCAGCATTTGGCCCATATCCCTCTACACCATTCCTATTCATATAGCCATGCAGATGCCTTTTAAATGTTGTAATTGTACCAGCCTCCACCACTTCCTCTGGCAACTCATTCCATACACGCACCACCTTCTGTGTGAAAAAAGTAGCTCCTTGGGTCCCTTTTAAATTTTTCCCCTCTCACCCTAAATTATTTATCCTATCCATGCCCCTCATGATCTTACCCATGACTGAGGTTAGGCTTAATCGATCAGTAATTTTCTGTCTTTTGCCTTACTCTCTTTTTAAACAGGGGTGTCATGTTAACAATTTCCCAGTCTATCACCACTAACACCTCCATTATCTCTTCAGCTATCTCCCTTAGAACTCTGAGGTGTAGACCATCTGGTCCAGGTAATTTATCCATCTTCAGGCCATTCAGATGTTCTAGCACCTTCTCCTTGGTGATGGCCACAATACTCAGTTCTTCCCCCTAACTCTTCAGAATTTATGGGACATTACTCATGTCTTCCACCATGAAGACTGATGCAAAGAAATAATTCAGTTCCTTAGCCACTTCCTTGTTCCCCATTACTATCTCTCCAGTGTCATTTTTCTGTGGCCCAATGTCTACTTTTGCCTCTGTTTTGCTCTTTATATATTTAAAGAAACTCTTACAGTCTTCCTTTATATTACTGGCTAGCTTAACCTCATATTTAATCTTCTCCCTCTTTATTTATTTTTTGTTGCCCCTCTGTTGGTCTTTGTAAGCTTCCTAATCCTTTGGTTTCCTACTGCTCTTTGCCACATTATATGCTTTCTCTTTTGCTTTTATGCTATCGCTGAGTTCCCTTGTCAGCTGTAGTTCCCTCATCCTCTCTGTACTCAGCCTCTGAAGTTGCCTTTATTCAGCTGTAATACTGCTGATTCTATCTTCTCCCTCTCAAATTCAGTCATGTTATGATCACTGCTTCTTAAAAGTTCCTTCACCTTAAGCTCCCTTGTCAAGTCTGCCTCACTGCATAACACTAAATGCAGTATTGCCTGTTCCCTCGTGGGCTCCACCACAAGCTGCTCCAAAAAGCCATCTTGTAGACATTCCACAAATTCCTTTACTTGCAATCCACTACCAACCTGATTTTCCCAGTCCTCCTGCATAATGAAATCCCCCATGATCACTGTAACTTTGCCTTTCCTGCACATCTTTCTATCTCCTAGTCTATCTTGCGTCCCAGCTCCTGACTATTGTTTGGAGGCTTGTATATAACTCCAACTATGGTTTTTTTTAACATTGCAATTTCTCAATTCTACCCAAGAGATTCTACACCATCTGACGCTGCTTCATTTCTTACTATTAATTTAATTTCATTTCTTACTAATAAGGCAACCCCAACCCCTCTGCCCACCTGCCTATGTTTCAGTAGGATGTATATCCTTGAATATTCAGCTCCCAATCCTGATCCCCTACCATGATCATACCTGCCAATTTCGATCTGCGCTACAAGCTCATTTACCTTATTCCTTATACTGTGTGTATTCAGATATAACACCTTCAGTCCTGCATTAACCGTCCCTCTTCTCATTGTCATTTGTTTGTCCAGTGTGGTTGAAGTTTGATTGCTAATCCTTTCCATACACTCTGCCGTATTAGTGTTTGTGCTGGAGATTTTAATAGCCTCTCGAGTTTTGCACTCTTACCTCCTCCTTTATTTCGGGTTTTCTAATTTCCCCTATAACTGAACCTTCCCATCCCCTATTTAGTTTAAAGCTCTGTCTATGGCCCTAGTTATGCAGTTTGCTCGGACCCTGGTCCCAGCACAGTTCAGATGAAGACCGTCCCATCAGAACAGGTTCCTTCTCCCCAGCACTGGTGCCAATGTCCCATGAATTCAAATCCAATTCTCCCACACCAATCTATGAGTCATGCATTTACCTGCTTAATCTTATTGACTTGGTGCCAATTAACTCGAGGCCCAGAATTTATTACCTTTCTGGCTCTGCTTTGTAATTTAGCTCCTAGCTGTTCATACCTCTGCCCTAGTTTTACCTGGGGTGTTGGTACCATGACCACTGGATCTTTACCCTCCCACTCCAAGTTCCTCTGCAGCCCAAATGAAATATCCCAAACCTGAGCACCAGGCAGGCAACACAACCTTCAGGACTCTTGATTCCAATCACAGAGAACAATGTCTATGTCTCTAACTATACTATTCCCAATTAAAACATTAAAAATCATGCAACACCAGGTTATAGTCCAACAGGTTTGTTAACAGGTTTGATGAAACAGCAGCACTTTGAAAGCTTGTACTTTCAAACAAACCTGTTGGGCTCCAACCTGGTGTTGTGTGATTTTTAACTTTGTCCAACACTGGCAACTCCACATCATGGATCCCAATTACAACCACATTTCTCGTTCTCACCTCACTTGAATGGCTCCCTGCACCACGGTGCTGCGGTCAGTTGACTCATCCTCCCTGTAATCCCCATTCCCACCCACACAGGGAGCAAAACTTTTGAACCTGTTAGATAATGACATGAGCTGAGGCTCCTGCAACTCTACCTGCCTCACTCACAGCCACACCCAGGTAAAAACAATGACTGCAGATGCTGGAAACCAAATTCTGGATTAGTGGTGCTGGAAAAGCACAGCAGTTCAGGCAGCATCCGAAGAGTAGTAAAATAGACATTTTGGGCAAAAGCCCGTCATTAGGAATACAGGCAGAGTGCCTGAAGGTTGGAGAGATAAATGAGAGGTGGGTGGGGGTGAGGAGAAAGTAGTATAGAGTACAGTAGGTGAATGGGGGTAGGGATGGAGCTGATAGGTCAGGGAGGAGGGTGGGGAAAGGTAGCAATGAGTACAATGGGTGGATGGGGGTGGGATGAAGGTGATAGGTCAGAGAGGAGGCTGGAGTGGATAGGTGGAAAAGAAGATT
>NC_057746.1:3503504-3516266 GCF_004010195.1 Chiloscyllium plagiosum | reverse complement strand
TATTGTACTCTATGCTACTTTCTCCCCACCCCCACCCTCCTCTCATTTATCTCTCCACCCTTCAAGCACTCTGCCTGTATTCCTGATGAAGGGCTTTTGCCCGAAACATCGATTTTACTGCTCCTCGGATGCTGCCTGAACTGCTGTGCTTTTCCAGCACCACTAATCCAGAATCACAGCCACACCCTCCAGTCCCTGGTCACTGGCCAAATTTGAGTTCATTCGTCTAAGGTGTGTGACTGTTTCCTGAAACACAGCATCTCCCCCTCCCTGATATGTTACAATGTTTGAAGCTCAGCTCAGCTCATCGACTATGGGCCAGAGTTCTTCCAGTAACCAACATTTACTGCAGATATGGTCACTGGGAACCACAATACAAAAGGCATCTGGATGCATACATGAATAGGAAGGATTTAGAGGCATATAGGCCAAATGCTGGCAAATGGGACTAGGTCAGATTGGGATGTTTAGTCGACATGGACCAGTTAGACTCTACCTAAACCAAATATGTTAGTTAGAACTCTGCAGGTTATTAAAGACTGAGAAAGTCTAAGACCTCAGTTGTGTGGTTGGTCAAGGGAAAAGATCTCACAAAGAACAGGACTTCAATTGGGAGCAAGCAGCTAAGCCAAAACTACAGTTTTGATAGGGAAGGAATTTCTCTGCATTTTGAAACAGAGAAACTCCTCGCATTTTAAATTGAAAAAAAAAAGATTCATCAATCAGATTTTATTCAGGGATCTGACTTGGGAGCATAACAATTTCTCAGATGTTTTATCTATTGAACACATATTTTCAGGTAAAATTGGTCTTTGCCAGCGCAACTCAAGCTAATGATGAATTAAGAGTCAGTTGTATACTCTGCCTGACTGTCCTTTCCATTGATCTGTTATCTAGGGAGATGAGGTGCCGCTAGGCAGAGCAAAGAAAGAAGCCACATTGTCTGCTCCCAATCACTATCCAGTGTCTCTGCTGGAAACAGAAGATGTGTGACAGTCAAGTGAGGAAATCTGCATCTGATTCCCCCACACAAGGGAATAGAACTCGCTATGGAACATTGTCTAATTGAGAAGTTAGTCTCTTCAGTAAAGGAGATGGCGACGTTGCAAGAAATCATGTTTCCTTTTCAGTTTTACAGAAGGATTGCACCACACTCCACTAGAGAATACAGAGAGGATAGACTACACAGATATATCCTAAACATCACCCAAAGAACATCCAGTCCCTTCACAGCATAGAGAAGGTTGTGCAGTGAAAGCATCATTAGGAAATCAGTTGGGTCTGGGGAGCTTTGACATATCAGATCTGAAACTGGTCAGTGGTATGAAGACTTCCACCAAACCAACTTTTCCAAAGCTTCAGCTGTGAGTGATCAGTCACGATGAGGCTGGGAAGAACTGCGATTGGGTTCAAAGTGTGGTGAGCTTCAATCATTCATCAAGTCTCATGAGCCACTCAATCATTCGTATTGGTGAGAGACAGTTCAATTATAAGGCTTGTGAGGGGGACTCCATTGATTTATAAAATCTCCTAACACACAACCCGCATCTTTTGAACAATTGTTAACATAAAAGTAGCCACATGGAAGTGAAGCCATTTGAGTGTGAGGTGTGTCACTGAGCCTTCGTAAATTCATCAACATGAGATAGCCACCAGCATATTCAAACTGGAGAGAAGCCGTTGAAATGAGAGGTGTGTAACAAGGTTTTGCACATTTAACAAGCCTCATACAACACTGCCTTACTCACACAGCCGTTCACATGCAATGTGTGCAAACAATCGCTCTCCCAGTTGTCAACTCTTCAAGTGCACCAACACATTCACACGGCAAGAAATTACTTACCTGCAAAGTGTGTGATGGAACATTTGTATCACCATCGTGTGTACACAAATGAATTCACACAGCAGAGATGTGCAAGAAATCATTCTCTTCACCATCGAACTTCCATAAACACAAGCGCATTCACATAGGGGGAAAAACCTTCACGTGTGAAGTTTGTGCCAGATCATTCGCAGAATTACACACACAGGGGAGAAACCATTAACAAGTGATGTGAGCAATGAGTTGTTCTCACAGTCACAACAATTCCACTCCATTAGAGAATTCACACTAGCAAGAAAGCATTCATATGCAACGTGCATGACAAATCATTCCCCAATCAATGAGCCTCCATGGCTGCCAACATATTCACATGGGAAGAGAAACCATACATGTGAAATTTGTGACAAATCATTCTCAAGGTCTCATCATACCTCCTGCTCCATCAGCAGATTCACACGCAGGTCTGAAGTTTGTGCTGAAGCATTTCTGATGTTCTTGACCCTCCTGGGCACCAAGGATTCAAACGGGAAAAAAATTCTTCAAATGCAATGCATTGATAAGTTTTCACCCATCCCTTAAAATTCTTGAAGCAACAGCAGATCCACATTGGTGAGAAGCCATATTAAAGTGTGACAAGGCTTTCGAACAGTGTATATGCTGAACAATAAAGCACTTAGACTGGGGAGAAATCCAATCAATCTAAATTCTATAGTAAAGCCTGAACATTGTTGCTTTATTTCCCAAAACATTACCGATCCTACACAAGGACTACCTGACTGTGTTCTTGTCCAATTTGTAGTCAGGATGTGTTTACCTGTACACAGTCTCACTGTGGAGGATGTTCAGTGGGACTGGGGCACAGAACAAGAAGCAGCTTTCACTCCCATCAAACAACTAGTGATGACATCACCAGTGCTGAGGGATTATGATGTAACAATGGAGTGACCCTGCAGTGTGATGTCAGTGAAACAGGACTTGGAGTAACCCCCAGGCAGTGAGGACAACCCGCTGTGTTTGTATCCAGAGGGTTTACACAAACTGAACAACACTGCCCACACATTGTATACTTTTCATCCATGTAGCTGTACAAAAGAAAGAAAATGATAGTAGGATCTGAGCACAAGCCAATGCAAATGATCTTTCTTGAACCCGCTTCTTTCTGCTCCACATCATTTGCAAGATGTTTAAAGGATGATTCATTTGCAGAGATATCAGTTGGAAATGAAGTATAAGAAGAGAAGCAGATGTACATTATTGCCATGCTGTAGGGAACTGCACTGTCTTTGAAGGAAATTGATGCTGGTACAGAGTGTGAAATATTTCAGATTCAACAAGAAGCAAGAAGACAAGAGTGGTCTGAAACCATTCAGGCACACCTATTGTTGTCAGAGAGTATTGGACAAGTGTATAGTATATTTTAGAAAGGATATGGTTCTCATGTGAGTTCTTCTGACAATACTTTTTCTCCACTCATGATATTTATGTTTTGTCTTTTTTAATCTATGTATATGTGGGTGTGTGTGAGTGAGACAGAGAGCGTGTGCACGCGCGTGTGAGAAACAGGGAGAAAAACACTATTTCCAAAACCAAGGATTGTTGAAAGCAAACAACCTAGCACCCATTAGCACCATTTACTACAGCTGCTGATTCAAGAAGTAGCAAAGGATGGCGATTAACCAAGGGTGTGTAGCAGTGAAGATTCAACCAGCAACAACTAGTTGGTTTGTGGACTACAGACAAGTTTTCAATGGAAAAAGCCTTCTGCCTGTCGACAACTATGTGATTAGTTCTCAGGTATCTGAACAAGACAGGGGGAAAGCAATCAGACCTCTCTCTGTTCTCTGCTCTAAAATCACTTTAAGTCTGAAGAACATTAGTTTATTTTTCCTTCAGCAGATAATGTAGGTTGTGACTTTTAATAAATAAATCAGAGACCTTTTTATGTTTGAAACAGCCATCCTGTGCCTCCTGCAAACCAATGAAAGACTCCAGAGAACGAAGACCAACAATCAACATACTGATCAGCACAAGAACCATCTCAGCAGATCGTCTGAACAGAGACCTCTTTCCCAATTTTCCCTTCATCAGTAACACCCATGTTTTTCCATGTACTTGTTTGTTTATGAGGGGTGGTTTATAATGGTATTAGAGTTCTAATTTCTGTAGATATGTGGAGACAAATAATAATTGTTGATTTGTAGCCAGAGTCTATTTATTTTTGAAATAAGTATAGAAACTTTTACTGTACTTTCTGCCAATTTGGATTTGAAAGACAGGTAAATTAGGGAGTTCTGCATACTTCAGTAAAATGCTTAATGATTGTGATGACTCTGGGAATAATAGCACTTCATTTCCAGTTCACTCTCCCTGTGAAGTGTGACAGTATGTGTAGGTCTCTGTGTTTGTGTGTGCGGGAAGGGATTTGAAAAGGGTAAAGTTTAATGTACATAAATCAAAAATTCTGTTCTTGTTAAAAGTTAACAATATGTTATAATAAATAGTTTTTTATTGTTATTGAGGTGAACTGGTATGGTGTACTTTTATCGTGGGGAGCAGTTCATCAAAGATAAATGGACAACTTTAAGTATTTATGGTGACTTCAGGAATACTGGGTTTTGATATTCAACAGTGCTTTTAATTCCAGTTTTTGTTGTGGTGGGATTTGAATCTGTCCCCAGAGAATTAGGAGAAAGTGAGGGCTGCAGATGCTGGAGATCAGAGTCGAGAGTGTGGTGCTGGAAAAGCACAGCAGGTCAGGCAGGATCTGAGGAGCAGGAGAATCGACGTTTTCGGCATAAGCCCTTCATCAGGAATCTCTAATGAAGGGCTTATGCCCGAAACATAAATTCCCCTGCTCCTTGGATGCTGCCTGACCCCTGTTGTGCCTCCCCAGAGAATTAGTCCAGTTGAACCGCTACACCATCACCTTCCTCATGCTTCCACCTTGCACTGCTTAGTGCCATGTGTTTGATACCATCATGACCTGACAAAGTCGAAGACTGTCTTTAAAGGGCACTTGTAGAGTGGACTTAGATGCAATGCTGATTTTTTATTCTTTATTTGTTGACAAAAAGATTAACCCTAGTGGTTTATAAAATCAGGTGGATTGGAAAGGTTTAGAGGGCCACGGGCCAAACGTATGCAAATAGGACTCGTTCACTTTCGGAAATCTTCTTGGCATAGACAAGTTGGGCTGAAGGGCCTTTTTCTGTACTGTATACCTTTATGAATTCCAGAGTACCACCTCAGTGACTCATAACACCAATAACACTTGGCGTGGCAACAATATTCCCAAGAGTCGCAAGAACCATCAGACACCAGATGAACAGATAACAGTATTGCACACATATCCCATAAGAAGACCTGAGCACTTAAAAGAACAAGACAGGTTAAGAAGGCGTTTGGTACGCTTGCCTTTTTTGGTCAAAAACGTTTTAAAAGTTCACACAACACCAGGTTATAGTCCAACAGGTTCTTTGGAAGTACAAGCTTTTGGAGCACTGCTCCTTCATCAGGTAGCTAGTGGGGCAGGAACACAGGACACAGAATTTATAATAAAAGATCAAAATGTTAAATAACTGATGCAATGTATTAAACAAACCTAGATTGCTATTAAGTCTTTAATTCCTTAGAATGGGGTTGCAGGTTTTGATTGATTAGTATATAAATACCAGAACTTCTTTCAAGTCACAGTCCTGAGATAACTTAAGATTTTATCAGTGTAAACAGAGGGTGACATCTCAGTTCAGACAATGCATTAAAAATGTGAGGTTAGAGTCTGTCTGTATCCCAACCTTCAGTCGACTGGTCCATAGTAGGAATTTATTAAATGTCACATTTAATGACTGTCTACAGATTGTGTGCTTTTTGAACAACATAGAATGTATCTGCAAATGCAAATTCACCCCACAGACTTTTATGCATATGTGCATTCGTGTGTGCATGAGGGGAAAAGAGACTGTGTGAGTGATTGACAGAGAATGTGCATGAGTGTGACGGAATATCTGCCTGTGAGAGGGTATGTATGTATGTGTGTGTGTGACAGAGAGAATGTATTGAGCAACGGGTCACCTGTAGTGTGACATGAACTCAAGATCCTGGTTGAGGCCATCCTCATGGGTACCAAACTTGATCAGTGCATTGAGTATAGTAGTTGAGATGTCATGTTGTGGTTGTACAGGAGATTGGTTAGGCCACTTTTGGAATATTGTATGCAATTCTGGCCCCCCTCCTATAGGAAGAATGTTGCAAAACTTGAAAGGGTTCAGAAATGATTTCCAAGCATGTTGCCAGGGCTGGAGGGTTTAAGTTATAGGGACAGGCTGAATAGGCTGGGGTTGTTTTCCCTGGAGTGTTGGAGGCATAGGGGCAACCTTATAGAGGTTTATAAAATCATGAGGGTCATGGATAGGGTCAATAGAGAGGGGCTTTCCCACACTCCTAATGAAGAGCTTATGTCCGAAACATCGACTTTCCTGCTCCTCAGATGCTGCCTGACCTGCTGTGCTTTTCCAGCGCCACACTTTTCAACTCTGATCTCCAACATCTACACTCCTCACTTTCTCCTGAATAAAGATCTTTTCCCTGGGGTGGGGGGAGTACAAAACTACAGGTAAATGTTTAAGGTGAGAGGAGAAAGATTTAAAAGGGACCTAAGGGGCAACGTTGTCACACAGAGGGTGGAGCCTGTATGGAATGAGCTGCCAGATGAGGAGGTTGGTACAATTACAACTTTTAAAATGGTATATGAATAGGAAGGGTTGAGAGGGATATGGGCCAAATGCTGGCAAATGGGACTAGATTTATTTAGGGTATCTGGTCAGCATTGATGAGTCGGACTGAAGGGTTTGTTTCCATGTTGTACACTGTATGAGTCTATGTGCAGGGACAGAGGAAATTGGAACTGAGTTCTTATTCCATGTGACAATTTTTTTAAATAACTTATGTGGAGAAAGTTGGAAATAATGTGTGTATTCTTTTTTTTATGAGAAGGAACATGTTTGGACATATACTTTTTAAAACTGTGGCATCCCATTAATATGACTTCTGACATTATATGTATGTGAAGGTATAAGGACAGCAACATTTTACACAGTGCATAGAATACTGTTTAAAATTCAAATTGCTCCAACTATTTCTGGAGCAACACGAGTTTCCCAAAGCTAGGAAACTGACTAGTGAATGGGGGATGACTTTCAGCAGCAGATCAGGTGGGGATTTAAGCTTGTCATAATCTTACTTATGGAGCTCTGTTTCCCTGGTAATTGTTTGACAGAGATTTTTAGTGTGGGAATAGTATACTTTATCCTTAGAGCCTTTCAAACTGACAGCATCAGTGTCGGTTGTGTATTTTTGAATGTGTTTGACAGCAGATCAGAAAAGAAAGACTCACAGTATCCAAGGCAGAGATGATGATGTTCAGTGGTGGGATCAGCACTGGAGAGAAGGGCTCTGGACAGTGTGAGTTCTCTGACGAAAAGGAAAATATGCCCCCACCACCCAACCTGGTCTCTAAAGAAAGTTGATCTCGATCTGAATTGCAATCTATCTTTTTCTCCACTATTGTTAATTTCAAACTTCTTAACTAAATTATCCAGAGCTTAGAATTTCTTTAAAGTGCACATACTCAGCTCTTAAAACAATGGAAAATTATGTGAATGTTGAAAATGTCAGAAGTATTGAGAAGCTGGAAATACGTAGGTGACATCTACGAAGAGAGAAGCCACCACTCTGCAGCCGTTGACATGCCTAATCATGTTGTCCTCCTCTTCTCAGTTGTCCAATGAGTGGAACTGTTATTGGTTGGCCACTTTGGCCTCTTCTGTTGAAGCCAGAGAAACTCCTTCAATGACTCTGTAGTGTAATCAAGGGTTTATTCTAAGCTCTCGCCTATGTCTCACTCACATTCTGACTCCCAGTGCAAATCCATCTGACAACATGGACACAAACTTTCATTCCTGCTTGGGGTAGAGTTAGAGGAATTCCTATCTCTGCAAAATCAACTTTTAGAAAATGGGTAGTTGGTCTTCCTATGTTCAATGTATGGGTGATGGGGCTGGTTAGAGTGAGTGACACAGGAGGACTTGAGGATGGATGCCCAGTGTGACAGCAGGATGAGCAGAAAGCTTCTTAGGCACTGCGTCAAAAGTTTAAAATCAAGAATTAACAGACAAAACGTTAATAACGCCTCATAACTTCCTCACACTCCACCACAGACTCTCCATGCTTCATCCAGGCCATCCAATAACCTATCTTCACCACATGATCCCACACCTTCTAGCCAATCAATGTCCCTGCACTTGCCACCCATGGTCTTTTATTGCCCCTACGACAACTCTTGCTAAAATTATGCCAACTCACTTAGAATCCACAATGAGCAGATCTCGGGGACCATGTCCATATTTGAAGAAATAAGTTTTGCAGACTCAGTACATTGATAAAAATACTCATTCATAAAAGCACATTTACTACGTTTATATCCTTCCACATGATGAAGCCTCATAACCAAAAAATATTTAATTCAACTGTAACAAACTTTGGAATTCACAGTCCCATATTGAAGAGTCAAAAAGCATTTGTGTTTGTCAAATTATGGAAGTGAAGGCAGCTTCTCTGATAACAGATCTTATGAAATCAGAAATGGAATACTAATCCTTTATGGGAAACTCTCAGACTTGTATCCATGGAATATAATGGAAAACAATAGCTATATTTTTTCACAATTCCCAAACTTCTTTTCAAATATTAAAAGATTTGGAGTTTTAAATGCCTCCACAGTCTTTGAAAGATTTGGCTGATCCATTTGATATCTTTGAGAGCTCTTTAGTACCTTAACAGTCCTTTGACAATCCTTCAATAGCTTTGACTGGCCTTGGTCGGCTTTGGCCACGATGATTTAATGTACTTCCTAATGCACAACCTTCTTCACTTTTAATCATTTGAAAAGTCACCTGACCTCTCCTAACAGACTTCATTGCCCAGATCCAAATTTCTCCAAATGGGACCACTGGCTTTCCCAATGAAATGCACTGAGAACAGACCGGGTCTGCTCCACATCTGCATTGTTACCAGACTGCAGCAATACCAAAATGTGATTTAAATGGAGATAGCTGATCCTTTAAAAGGCCAGATGACCTGTGAAGTGCACAACTGTGAAATCAGGGCCATCACTGTGAAAAACAGAGCTCACTCAATTCAATAATTTCAGTCCGAAACAAGATCTGAAGCAGTAGTATCGTTTATTACGCTCTTGCAAGAGGGGTGTGGTGTCTATTTACCAGGTAGTCACACACAAAAACCGAGTTTAACGAGTACACAATATTTATGTAATTCGTTTCTCTTTCCTCCTCCCATTGCTCCTCCCCTGTTTACATTTCCCACTACTCTAAACCTGGCTGTTTATCTCTAAACTCGTCCGGCCTTGTCCGTGACAAAATGTTTACCTCTGGCCTCATAAGTCCGTTTGACCACATCCCTCTTTGGTCTTATTGTTATATATCCTTCTTCACTGCCATCTGTTTCCGTGCTTGCCAAAGCAATAATTCCTTTTATTCTTTGCCCAAACTGAACCTTACGACCTCTTGATTGTGTTTTGTTCTTGTTTTTGCAGAAGCGGGAAACAGATGCTTATAACTACTGTTTGTACAGGCATATCTAACTTAACCCCCTCCCCTCACAGCACCTTATCTATTTGTTTGTAACATCTACCATTGTTTGCAGGCACATTTCATTCTTGTATGCACAATTTAGCTAATACAAAAACAATTATATACTTCCTTCACATAGTTTTCATTCTTGTTAACTCAGCTCTTGGCTGAAATAATTATACACTGGTGTGAGTTCATTTACCTTGCATAAGTAATTATTGTTGCAGAAGTAACACTGCTTTACCTATATCCCACAATCACCAAAACTGCTGCCATGAAAATGGGAAATTACATGTTACAGGGACGGGGAAAGAAAAATGTATTTGAGACTGATTGGGTCTGAAGTGCACAAGAGATCTGAACCAAAGAGACAGAAAATTCTACTCCAGAGACATAATTTCATAAAATTATATTCAACAAATAAATTCACAAGCAAATTTTTGGTAGCAAACACTCTGAAGCACTAAGATCTATGTGCAGAGAGAAAAAAAAACATCCTCTAATGACTTTATAATATCATAAAAACTGTATATCTTTATTATCCTGTATTTTTGATTGTGGACTAAAAGGGTAAAGAACTGCTTTGAAACCAAAGTTTGTCGAAGCATTTTAAAAGCAGCAGACAGGTGGATTTTACGCGTGCCTTAAAATAACTCTGCAGTAGTGAGTAGAGTGGGTTCTTTTTTGATTATATGTTTTATTGAACCAAGTCTCTATATTAAACTTAAAATATAAGCCATAACTATTAATTTAACCTGGAGCAGTGTTTTGTAGAGGAATAAGACAGTGCTATTTTCTGGGTCTGTAGAACGAAAGAAGCAAAAATGGCCCTTAGTAGAGTGATATGCTCTTCTTGTCGGATGTGGGATTTTAGGAAGAGTTTATGGGTTACTGAGGATTATATATGCAATAAATGGATTGGTTGGAAAGGCAATTAGAGGCAATGAGGAATTTACAAGAGCAAGGGGGTGTGATGGATGGCAGTTATAGGAAGGGGGGAAAGTCTCATATACAGTCACACAGACGGTTAACTCCAGGAAAGGTAAGAGAGGTAGGCAGGTAGAGCAGGAGTCTTCTGTGACTATCCCCGTTTCAAACAAGTATGCTGTTTTGGAAAATGTAGGGCGTGATGGATTCTTAGGGGAATGTAGCACGAACATCCAAGTTTCTGGAATTGAGACTGGCTCTAATGTAATGAGAGGTACGTCGGGTTCCAAACAATCGATTGTGTTAGGGAACTCTCTAGTCCGAGGTACAGCCAGACATTTCTGTGGCCAGCAGCGAAACATCAGAATGGTGTATTGCTTCCCTGGTGCCAGGATCAATGATGTCTCAGGGAGGGTGCAGAATGTTCTCAAGGGGGAGAAAGGCCAGCAGGAGGTCATTGTACACATTGGAACCAATGACTTTGGAACAGAAAAGGTTGAGATTCAGAAGGGAGGTTACAGAGAGTTATGCACGAATTTTAAAAGGAGGTCCTTGAGAGTAGTAATATCTGGATTACTCCCGGTGCTACGAGCTAGAGAGGGCAGGAAGAGGAGGAGAGAGCAGATGAATGCATAACTGAGGAGTTGGTATACGGGGGGAGGATTCACATTTTTAGATCATTGGAAGCTGTTTTGAGGTAGAACTGACAAAAAGGATGGATTGCACTTAAATTGGAAGGGCACTAATATACAGACAGGGAGATTACCGAGAGCTGCTCAGGAGGATTTAAACTACTCAGGTGGGGGGAGGGAGTGTGGGTGGGACCCAGGGAGATAGTGAGGAAAGATTTCAATCTGAGACTGGTACAGTTGACAACAAAGGCAAGTCAAACAGTCAGGGCAGACAGAGACAAAGCAGAGAACAAGGTAGGAGTGATAAATTAAACTGCATTTATTTCAATGCAAGAGGCCTAACAGAGAAGGCAGATGAACTCAGGGCATGGTTAGGAACATGGGACTGGAATATCATAGCAATTACAAAAACGTGGCTTAAGGATGGACAAAACTAGCAGCTTAATGTTCCAGGATACAGGAAGGGATAGAAAGGAAGGCAAGAGAGGAGGTGGAGTGGCATTTTTGATAAGGGATAGTATTACAGCTGAACTTAGGGAGGATATTCCCAGAAATACATCCAGGGAAGTTATTTGGGTGGAACTGAGAAATAAGAAAGGGATGATCACCTTATTGGGATTGTATTATAGACCCCCTAATAGTCAGAGGGAAATTAAGAAACAAATTTGTAAGGAGATCTCAGTTATCTGTAAGAATAATAGGATGGTTATGGTAGGGATTTTAATTTTCCAAACATAGACTTGGACTGACATAGTGTTAAGGGTTTAGATGGAAAGGAATTTGTTAAGTGTGTACAAGAAAACTTTCTGAGCCAGTATGTAGATGTACCTACTAGAGAAGGTGCAAAACTTGACCTACTCTTGGGAAATAAGGGAAGGCAGGTGACTGAGGTGTCATTCGGGGAGCGATTTGGGGCCAGCGACCCCCATAATTCTATTAGTTTTAAAAGACTGATGGAAAAGGATAGACCAGATTTAAACATTGAAGTTCTAATTTGGAGAAAGGCCAACTTTGACGGTATTAGGCAAGAACTTTCAAAAGCTGATTGGGCGCAGATGTTTGCAGGTAAAGGGACGGCTGAAAAATGGGAAGACTTCAAAAATGAGATAACGAGAGTGCAGAGAAAGTATATTCCTGTTAAGGTGAAAGGAAAGGCTGGTAGGTATAGGGAATGCTGGATGACTAAAGAAATTGAGTGTTTGGTTAAGGAAAAGAAGGAAGTACATGTCAGGTATAGACAGGATAAAGGCAATAGGAGTATACTTAAAGGGGACATGAGATACATTTGGCAAATAGAGTTAAGAAGAATCCAAAGGGTTTTTATGAATACATTAAGGACAAAAGGGTAACCCGGGAGAGAATAGGGCCCCTCAAAGATCAGCAAGGGGGCCATTGTGTGGAGCCGCAGGAGATGGGGCAGATACTAAACAAGTTCAAACTTTGTGAGAAGATTTGTAGCTCGGGTGCTCGTTGTTGTGGTTCTGTTCGCCGAGCTGGAAATTTTTGTTGCAAACGTTTCGTCCCCTGTCTAGGTGACATCCTCAGTGCTTGGGAGCCTCCTGTGAAGCGCTTCTGTGGTGAACCTGCTGGACATACAGAACAGACAACAGGACGTTGAACCTATCAACAAAGACTGCATACTTAAACTACTGGACTTGTGCCTCACAACACACTTCACATTCAACAACCAGATATACGAACAAATCAACGGAACACCCATGGGCTCACCGATCTC
>NC_057746.1:3479081-3502492 GCF_004010195.1 Chiloscyllium plagiosum | reverse complement strand
CTGTTGGAATATTGCATGCAATTCTGGTCTCCTTCCTATCAGAAAGATGTTGTGAAACTTGAAAGGGTTCAGATAAGATTTACAAAGATGTTGCCAGGGTTGGAGGATTTGAGCTTTAGGGAGAGGCTGAACAGGCTGGGGCTGTTTTCCCTGGAGCGTCGGAGGCTGAGGGGTGACCGCATAGAGGTTTACAAAATTATGAGGGGCATGGATAGGGTAAATAGGCAAAGTCTTTTCCTGGGGTCGGGGAGTCCAGAGCTAGAGGGGATAGGTTTCGGGTAAAAGGGAAAGATATAAAAGAGACCTAAGGGGCAACTCTTTCACATAGAGGGTGGTATACGTATGGAATGAGCTGCCAGATGAAATGGTGGAGGCTGGTACAATTGCAACATTTAAGAGGCATTTGGATGGGTATATGAATAGAAAGAGTTTGTAGGGATATGGGCCGGGTGCTGGCAGTTGGGACTAGATTGGGTTAAGGATATCTGGTCGGCATGCACGGGTTGGACCGAAGGGTCTGTTTCCATGTTGTACATCTCTATGACTCTATGATTTCTATCATCAATAGTCACAGGTGCGGTGCCAGAAGACTGGAGGTTGGCTAATGCGGTGCCACTGTTTAAGAAGGGCGGTAAGGACAAGCCAGTGAACTATAGACCAGTGAGTCTGACATCGGTGGTGGGCAAGTTGTTGGAGGGAATCCTGAGGGACGGGATGTACATGTATTTGGAAAGGCAAGGACTGATTATGGATAATCAACACGGCATTATGTGTGGGAAATTATGTCTCACAAACTTGATTGAGTTTTTTGAAGAAGTAACAAAGAGGATTGATGAAGGCAGAGTGGTAGATGTGATATATATGGACTTCAGTAAGTGTTCAACAAGGTTTCCCATGGGAGACTGATTAGCAAGGTTAGATCTCATGGAGTATAAGAACTCACCATTTGGATACAGAACTGGCTCAAAGGTAGAAGACAGAGAGTGGTGGTGGAGGGTTGTTTTTCAGACTGGAGGCCTGTGACCAGTGGAGTGCCACAAGGATCAGTGCTGGGTCCACTACATTTCATCATTTATATAAATGACTTTAATATGAGCATAAGAGATATAGTTAGTAAGTTTGCAGGTGACACCAAAATTGGAGGTGTAGTGGACAGCGAAGAGGGTTATCTCAGATTACAACAGGATCTTGACCAGATGGGCCTATGGACTGAGAAGTGGCAGATAGGGTTTAATTCAGATAAATGTGAAGTGCTGCATTTTGGGAAAGAAAATCTTAGCAGGACTTATACACTTAATGGTAAGGTCCTGGGGAGTGCTGCTGAACAAAGAGACCTTGGAGTGCAGGTTCCTAGGACCTTGAAAGTGGAGTCGCAGGTAGATAGGATAGTGAAGAAGGCGTTTGGTATGCTTTCCTTTGTTGGTCACAGTACTGAGTACAGGAGTTGGGAGATGATGTTGTGGCTCTACATGACATTGGTTAGGCCTCTGCATGCAGTTCTGGTCTCCTTCCTATCGAAAGGCTGTTGTGAAACTTGAAAGGGTTCAGAAAAGATTTACAAGAATGTTGCCAGGGTTGGAGGATTTGAGTATAGGAAGAGGTTGAATAGGCTAGGGCTGTTTTCCCTGGAGCGTCAGAGGCTGAGGGGTGACCTTATGGAGGTTTACAAAATCATGAGGGGCATGGATAGGATAACTAGACAAAGTCTTTTCCCTGGGGTGGGGGAGTCCAGAACTAGAGGGCATAGGTTTAGGGTGAGAGGGAAAAGATATAGGAGAGACCAAAGGAGCAACGTTTTCACTCAGAGGGTGGTACGTGTATGGAATGAGCCACGAGAGGAAGTGGTGGAGGCTGGTACAATTGCTACATTTAAAAGGCATCTGGATGGGTATATGAATAGGAAGGGCTTGGAGGGATATGGGCCAGGTGCTGGCAGGTGGGACTAGATTGGGTTGGGATATCTGGTCGGCATGGACGAATTTGACCGAAGGGTCTGTTTCCGTGCTGTACATCACTATGACTCTAATACTTTAGGTAAACTGAAACTCAGTGTAAGTACTGTTTTCACAACAGAGGTAATAGTGGAAGTGGAGTTGGAGACGAGCTAAGCCAAATTGTGTACAGAAACTGAGTTTTGGTTTACATAAGTTTGATTAGATTCCACACAGTGCGAAGCAGACCCTTTGGCCCAACAAGCTCACACCGACCCTCCAGAGAGTAACTCACCCAGACTCATTTCCCCCTGACTAATGCACCTAACACTGTGGGCAACTTAGCATGGCATTCCTACACACCTTTTGGAATTTGGGAGGAAACCAGAGTACCCAGAGGAAACCCATGCAGATGCAGGGAGAATGTACAAACTCCACAGACAGTCAACTGAATTAGGAATCAATCTCGGGTCCCTGGCGCTATGAGGCTGCAATGCTAACCTTTGAGTCACCATGCTGTCCTCAAAGGCCAATGATGTCAAAGGTGATGACAAAGGCCTTCTAGCTGCCAACAAATATTTGATTGGCTTCCAGGTAACTTAGCAACTTTGAGTGATGAATATTTTGGCAGAAACTATCGGACTTCTGGTGTAGAAGCCATTCTTGCTCAACAGTGAAGAGCATCTGAAGATAATCAGTTTATTTCTCCTTTCCAGTTGTTGTAAGCTATGATTGATAAGCGAAAAATCTTTATTTTTACTTTAAATGTGAACCAGTAATGCAATGCCTTTTCCTTTTTGTCTGTCATTCCTAAATCCTGAATATTCCTGGATGTTCACTTCCTGTTGGAAAGTAGGATTAGGGTAGCTTGGAGATGTGTTTTATGGTTGTTGCAAATGTGTTGGGTCGACTGTGTGGCTCTATGACTTCAAAGAATCTGCAGAATCAGAATCAAAGAGCAGCACATCCCAATAACCCAAAACGACCATCTCAGCAAACCTTGTGAACAGGAAATATTGAACTGCCTTATCAATCATTTTCTCCACGCATAACATCCATTTTTTTTTTCCTTCTTGGCTATCTCTGTCTGAGTGTGTTCAGGGGGAGTTTATAAAGCTGGTTAGAATTTTAACTGGTATAGTTATGTGTTGATGGCTCATTATTGTTTATCCATAATTAGAATTTATTTATTTGCAATTGTCAAGTACAGAAATCTGATCTGTGCTTTTTCTGAACATGGGTCTAAAAGATGGGAAAGATGGGGAATTCTGTGCACTTTAAAAAATTTTTAATATCTGTTTGGAATACCCGCACTTGATATCCAGCACGCTACTCCAAGAAGATGTAACAATATGAAGGCGATTGCAATAAGTTTGCACTAGTGAACTGGATTAGATGATATACAACACAGACTCAGGAAGGAGAATCAAGCAGCAGTGAGAGTTGGGTACAGTTCTTCTGATGGAGGTACGTGTACCTTCATGACCTCTTGTTAGTATGGGTTAATATGCCACAACATTAATGTAAATTGTTATAGTTACTGATATGAACTAAAATACATCTTTGTGCTAAAGAAAAGTGCCTCTTCTTACTCATGGTCTATACTCCGCTATAAACTACCAAATAACTCCTCAAACTAACTGAAGTATGGTCGTTGGCAACCAAAGAGCCAAGATATAAATAGTATATATGTGGTGACAATGATAGGCATCATCATACAATCTGTGTCAATGATTGGTTTTGTAATAAATATTAAGTCCATTTCATTCTCAGACTCACCTTGACACTGGACACCTTTTCATTGACCTGACTGGTTCACCTTTCAGTGTCTTGCCTGATTGATTAGATTAGATTACTTACAGTGTGGAAACAGGCCCTTCGGCCCAACAAGTCCACACTGACTCTCCGAAGAGCAACCCACCCAGACCCATTCCCCTACATTTACCCCTTCACCTAACACTATGGGCAATTTAGCGTGGCCAATTCACCTAACCTGCACATCTTTTGGACTGTGGGGAGAAACCAGAGCACCTGGAGGAAACCCACACAGACACGGGGAGAATGTGTAAACTCCACACAGACAGTTGCCCGAGATGGGAATTAAACCCGGGTCTCTGATGCTGTGAGGGAGCAGTGCTAACCACCGTGCCGCCCAAATTACTTAGTCAGAATACTCTAACTGGACAATCAAGGAGATGTGCTTGTGTGCCATCAGTTTGAATGCATTCTTGTGTACATGGCAGAGTAATGGAAGATCAAAGGAAATCGCTGACTTGCACAAAGTGAATCAATTCAAGAAATCAGCTCAGAGGAAATAACCAGACTGTAAGGGAAGGGGAAATGTTTGAGAGAGAATCAGGGGAAAAGGAGATAGTGGAAACTTGTGAAGATCACATGGTTAATATTTGGCACTTGTGGGTCTGAGGAGGTGATCTATTGGAGTGAAACAGAATCTGCCAAGGTCTCCAATGGATAAGGCCATAGATTAAAGTGCAGATCAGTTCAAAAAAGAGCAAATATTACCCTCATGGAACTAAATGGCTTAGAATTAATAAATAACAGACTCACCATTTGAGAAACTATATTTCTATATCCTGAGAAATTAGCCTAAAAACAAAGGACAAGAATAATTACCTACTTTGAAAATAACAGGATCTGAATAATAATCAATAGTTTTCCATGAGCTGTGCAAGAGTGTGTGTACCCTCCACATGCCCGAAATATAAAATCCAGGATTGTGGTGCACTCCTTCCTGTCATGTTCTGTACTTGGAGACCAAACCAATCAGCTCAAACACCTCGACTTGCTGCTGAAATTACCGAGAAAGTCAAAAGGACATATTGTCCATAAAACCTCATCAACAGATTGTTGGTTTTTAACATGCCACTAACACGGGGATGTAATTTATATGGTGGGACAATAGGGGTTGAGTAATGTCTCTACAAAACCTTTGCCCACAACTTCCACAATGACCATTAGAGCAGGTTTCACACAAAACAATCCAAAATTTCAAATCCTTCCTCATAAACATGTTTTAAATCGGGTTTAATGACTCCAAATATGCTTTATCTCGCTTAGTGGCATTATCACTAGACTAATAATCCAGAGACCCAAGTAATGTTTCAGGGACCTGGCATAGCAGATGGTGGAATTTGAATTCAATAAAGAGTCTAATAATGCTCAAGAAACCATTGTCAATTGTCAGGAATAAAACCCATCTGGTTCACTACTGCTCCTCAGGGAATCAAATCTGCCATCCTTACCTGGTCTGGCCAACATGTGACTCCAGACTCACAGCAATATGGTTGATTCTTAACTGCCCTCTGGGCAATGAAGGATTCGCAATAAATGCTGGCATGTATGAATGAAACATAAGTTCCTGTAATCAGTGTTAAAACGTTGTATACAAATGTAAAATATCAGCAAGAACAGACCATTCAGCCTAAGCCTACTGATTTGTTTGTGCTCTACTTTCCCATTGTTAGAAATGGGTAAAGTGTTGTTTTTGCAGATATAGAAAAAGCAAACAGAAAAGGGGTATAGCAAGAGAACTATTAACCCTGCAGGTATTTAGGGACTTTTCAGTGTATAATTTTGGTTAATTAAATACTAACTTTGGTGTGTAATTACTATAACAAAAAGTTCTTTTTGTAAAATTATGCTTTCAGCAAAAAGCTGAGATAACCGAAATGCTTGAGCTTTTCAAAATGATACAAGTTAATGAAATGTCCGAGGATGGAATGTACCAGCAGAATTGATACAAAATGTTGAACCAGATCTCCATGTATTGTCGACAAAATAAATGTATGTGTCAGCACTTACAGAAAGGAAGGTTGCCAACCTGGGGAATGGGGAAGTAATAAGGGTGGAGACAGCTGGGCAGTTGTCTGGCACAGTAAGAGAGATTGGGTAATTAGGAGTCGGGCAGGGGAGATACCACGATATCTAAGGAGGACCAGCCAATCTCAGAGCTATGACCTCATCAGCTGTCCGCAGCCCTGGGCAGAGAGTTCGAAACACAGTCTGGGTGACTGTGAAGAAGGTAGAGGGTCGTACACCGGTGGATCGCATCCTGTTTATTAAGAAGGTATTGCTGGGATGCTGTGGGTTCGCTGCAGCGGACGTGTACTGCCTGCAGGATTTCCCTGGGGCAGGCTACTTTGATGTGACCTTCAGAAATGTGAAGCAGTGCGAACAGCTCCTGAAGGTCTTCAAGGAAAAGGAAGGGGAGCCGTTGTTCTCCATCTTGTCGGCAACCCCATTGTGTGTGCTTCCTGCACAGAGGAGTCGGGTTGTTACAATCCATATGTACAACCCCCTATGTTCCAGCGGCTGATGTCCTGACCTTCCTCGGAAGGTACGTCCAAGTTGAGGGAGAAGCCACCGATGTGATCGACCCCTTTGGGATCTGGACCAGTAAGCAGCAGATCAGGGTAACTCTGAGGGTCGATGACAATGGGAACATTCTCCACCCACCCTCGAGCTTCGCAATTGGAGGGAGCAGAGGCTATCTGACATATGCAGGGCAGCCAAAAGTGTGCCGAGTCTGCGGGTAGTCGGACATGTGCTGGCGGATTGCAAAGTGACCATCTGCAGGAACTGCAAACAGGAGGGTCACCTGACTAAGGACTGTCAGGAAGAAAAGAGCTGCAACCTGTGCGGAGAGGCGGGCCACATGTACAAGACCTGCCCAAGACGGGGGGTCCCCACTTACGCACAGATGGCTGGAGATGGCAATGCGAGCCGTGGACCCCCAAAGACCAGTAACGTCCACCCAGACAGCAGGGAAACAGAGTCTGGTGGCACCCAGAAAGAAGAACAGGCTGGAGTAGAGGAGGCGGCAGCCAGCGGAGAGATACAGCAGCTGATCCTAGCTCTAGCTGGGCAGATGGAAGCAATGGAGGAGGAGGTAATCGAGCAGGCAGAGGAGTGGATACCTGTTAAAAACAGGAAGAGAAAATCCAGCCAGGCCCCCAAAGCCTCCCAGCAAAAGGGAAAAAGACAGCTGCACAAGGGAGGGACGGCCAGCTCTTCGGATGGGGAAGACGGGCGCAAAGAACGTCATCATCACCAGAAGAAGAGACAGAGCGCCGTAGATAAAGAGGAGTGCATTTCCTCCCAACCAGGAAACAACGGACCCCCCCAAGTCCACCCTCCACTCAGTGAGAACCAGGGGGTACCCACTGTCCCACAACTACAGGTAACTGAGAGCTGTGATCCTCTGACAGTCCCATTGTCAGACACAGAACTGGATGGTGCGGACCCTTGCCTTGGCTCAACGACACCGGAGCGGGTAAATGACCCCAGTGAGGAGCTGGATAGCTACCTCAGCCCAGCGAAGGTCCAGCAGTTCGTGCTCACCATGGGGATGCAGACAGCTACCCCAGAGACAGGACAGTCAAATGGACAATGGTAACCCCATAAACTGGGGGTTAAAGAAGTTTCCTTTGCTATCGTATAACAGGGCACCCATTCAGTAGGTGGGTTCCACTGAAGCCACAGCTAAATAATAAGAGACTGGATGGTTAATAAAGGGAACTGTAAATAGGATAACTGTAAATTCGAGTAATTCAATCTGTTCTTTAAGACATGCAATGTATATATCTATGAACGACATGACAAATTGTACAAGTACCAAAGATTTATTTCTATGAATAAAGTATATTTTGAAATAAAAATAAAAAAAAAATTAGGAGTCTGGAGAGACGACCTCACTCAGCTCAAAGGGTATAACTGTACACTAACCTAAGTTCTAATTTGCTCAACTGTCTTGTGCAATTGCAGCCCGTACTTGCAGTCTTGTTTCCAGTTTTGGTGGTCTCGTCCAAATTTTATTGAATTTTGTTTCTAACACCATCAATCCCAATAGCCCTTGATTGTTTGCGTTAAAGATTTGTTTTAATTGGTGTTAAAATAACCTAAGAACACTCACATCCCTCATAGAAATAGAAATGTTAACATTTATCTGTTCGTCCCAAGATCTTGTGAAACCCCAACATCTCCAGATATATCTCAGACTTTACAGCAAAAACTCACATTTGGTGAGAAAATGTTGAAGACATTTTGCCTTCCTGTGTTTGATGGAAGGAGGAACAAGCAATCTCCTCAAACATGACTGACTTGCAGCCCCAAGTCCTGAATGCTCCCCCCTTCACTGAGGTTATTTAAAACATCCACAGGGACTCAGCTCAATTCATCCAACCCCCTCACAATCCCGCTTCGAACTACATTACCCATGCTGCTATAGGGTCCACGCTTGCGCGGTGATCGACGTTAGTGTGGAAACATTAAAGAGCCGGTCCGCAGTGCCTGGCGGGAGTTGTAGTTCTGACTCCTTTCAATGTCGGTTGGGAGCTAGCGTTCGGGAGTTCGAATCTTAGAACGCGCGAGCTCGAGCAGCTGTCACACGGTGAGTTTTACAATTGGAGGTGCGTCCCTGGCGGCGTGAACAGGATTCACAGCCTCTTCCGCATCCAGCCAATTGCCCCCATCCAAACAAAGAGAGTAACAGTTGGCCAGGAAAAGGAATGGGCAATGGTCAACCTTGGAGAATCAATAGCTGCTAACAGGGTGCATTATTGAAGCTCAAAGGCTTGCATCATTCCCAAGTGAAAAATGAGCTTCCCCTAGCACTTCCCCCATTGTTTCCCTGGAGGGGTTGCCTCACGACTGCCCTCAGGATTTGGAGATTCAATTTCTGCTCCGACGAATGTGATGTTATTTGAACAGCTTGTAGCCATGAATAAGATGATGGACAGTCTTTGGCAAGTCATGAAGTGAGTTACTTGCTGCAGTAATCCTCGTCTCTTGACCTACTCCTGTAACATCGCATATATAGAACTAAAAGTCACACAACACCAGATATAGTCCAACAGGTTTATTTGGAAGTACTAGCTTTTGGATCACTGGTCCTTCATCAGGTAACTCCAAAAGCTAGTACTTCCAAATAAACCTGGTGTGTAATTTCAAACTTTTTCCACCCCATTCCAACACTGGCACCTCAACATCATATATATGACTGGTCTAGTTCAGTTTCTGGTCATAGGTATCCCAAGAAAATGATGGATTTGGTGATGGTAATGACTTTGAATATCAGGGGGTACTGGGTAAATTGTTTCTTGCTACTTTTCATTGGATGTTGTCCAGATATTGAATTTGTATTGCTTCAGTATCTGAGGAGTTGTGAATGGTGCTGAACATTGTGCAATCATCAACGACTATCCCTACCTTTGAACTTATGATGGAGCTCATTGATGAAGAACCTGAAGATGCTTGGGTCTACGATACTCCCTAAGGAACTGTCCGCAGAGCTGTTCTGAAGCTAAGATGATTGACCTCCAACAATCACAATCATCTTCCAATATTTCAGGTCGGACACAAACCAGCAGACAGTCTTTCCCGATTACCATTGATTGCACTGATTTTAAGGAAGGGTCACTCGACCTGAAATGTTAACTCTGATTTCTCTCCACAAATGCTGCCAGACCTGTTCAGCTTTTCCAGCAATCTCTATTTTTGTTTCCCATTGATTGCAGTTTTGTTAGGCCTCCTCAATGTCACACTTGGTCAAATGTGCTGTGATGTTGAGGGCAATCACTCTCACCTCTGGATCTCAGCTCTTTTGTCCATGTTTGTAATGAGGTGAGAAGCTGACTGGCACTGAAGGAACACAAACTGGATTACTATTGAGCAAGTGTCACTTTACATCACTTTACTGATGATCACTTTACTGATGATCGAGTATAGACTGACGGGTTGGTAATTGGCTGGGTTGGATTTGTCCTGCTTTTTGTGGATATACCCGGTCAATTTTCTACATTGTTGGGTAGTTTGGCTAGTTCTAGAGCACAAGTCTTGAGTACGTTTGCCACAATTTTGCCAGGGCCCAAATACTTTGCAGTATTCAGTGTCTTTATCCCTATCTTGCTATCACATGAAGCAAATCAAGTTAGCTGAAGACTGCTACCTGTGAGGCTGGGGAACACTTTTTGAGACCGAGATGGATCGTTCACTAGGCATCTCTGGCTGAAGATTGTTGTGAATGTTTCAGCCTTACCTTTTACACTGATATGCAATTCTCCCCTGTCATTAAGGTTGGGGATATTTGTGGAGTTTCCTCCTCCACTGAGTTGTTTAATTGTCCACCATCATTCACGACTGGATGTAGCAGGACTGCAAAGATTATATCTGATCCATTTGTTGTGAGATCACTTAGCTCCATATGTGATTGGCTGTTTGGTGCATAATTCGTCCTGTTTTGTAGCTTCACTAGGGGGACACCTCATTTTGAAGTATGTCTGCTGCTCTTGCTATGTCTTCCTGCATTCTTCATTGAACCAGGGTTGATTTCCTAGCTAGATGGTAACAGGAGAATGGAGAATATGCTGGGCCATGATGTTACAGATTATGCTGGAGAATGACTGTGATGCTGCTGTTAGTCCTCAATGTTTCATAGAGTCATAGAGATTTACAGCATGGAAACAGACCCTTCGTTCCACCCAACCATGCTGACCAGATGTCCCAGCCCAATTTAGTCCCATCTGCCAGCACCCAACCCATATGCCCAGGCCTGAGTTGCTAGACCTGTTCAAAGTCTGTCTCATTTAGCACTGTGATAATGTCACACAACATAGTGTAAGGTATCCTCACTGTGAAGTACGACTTCATTTCCGCAAAGAGAGTGCAGGAGGTAGTCTGTCATGGACAGATGCATCTGTAGATTGGTGAGGATGAGGTCAAATACATTTTATCCTCTTGTTGGTTCCCTTATTACCTACAATAGACAGTCTAACAGAAATAACATGCAGGCTACTATTAGCAGAGGACCATTGAAAAACAGGGAAGTTATGTTGAATTTGTACAGAACCTTAGTTCAGCCACCCAAAGTGCTGTGCAGTTGAAAAGGACACCAAAGAACTGGAGAAGATGCAAAAAAAATTGATAAGGATGAGATTGAGAATTGAGAGATTTTAACTTCAGGAAAGACTAAACAGTCCAGCACACTTCTCCCAGAAAATAGAAGGCTTAGGTAATAAATGTCTTTAAACTGATGATGAGGATATAGAACTTGCAGCCAGAAGGAATGGTTGAGGAAATAGTTTATATGCATTTGTTAGGAAGCAGGGTACATTCCATGAGAACGGAATAGAGGGATCCGCTGAACAGAGTGAGATAAAATAGGCAGGGAGAAAGCTCATGTGAAGCCTTCCATCAAAAGACAGCAGTTGGACCAAATGGTCTGTCTCTGTGCTTTAAAATTTAAAATGAAAACAATGCTGGAAATTCTCTGCAAGTCAGGCAACATCTGTGGAAAAAAACAAGTTCACTTTCAGCTTGAGATGATTCTTCATCAGAAACTAGACTGGAGTTGGTTTTCTCTTTTGTCGGTTAACTCTCCCCATTTTTGCTAACACTAACTGGCACCACCTGCACTTCAGAGTTGAGCTGCTTTTCATTTTCATTCCTCAGCGCTGGTCAGCCTGAAGTCAACAAATCACAATCACTTCCAAGCACAGAGATACTCTTCAAGTCACAGACACTTTGCAAGCACAAGACCCACCTCGAGACTGGAGTACTTCCCAAAGTCACTGCCATATCTGGTTTTCGCTCACTCACAGCATAGGATCATTCCCTGAGACCCAGAGTCACTCCCAAACAATGGCTCAATTTCTACTCCTGCTCTGTTCTCAGTTCTCCCTCTGCCTTTCAGTCTTCTGTGCTTATCCCACTTGTGCATATCATGATTGACTTGGATGATATGGGTTTTCCTCTTCTGATCTACTGACAAACAATTCAAAGCTACACTGATGTTGTCAGTTTTAATGCCTCCGAGGATGAAGAATTCCCACACTAGAAATCTCTGAGCAACATTCACCCGGGAACAGAAACAGCAGCTACAATAAATAGTTTTATTCAGGTGGGATAATGTCAAGTTGATATGCCACCTGATCGCAAAGTCACCATCATTTCACTGGTAACTTTAGACAATGCCCCACACTGTGTGTAAAATCATTCTTGCCAACAAACCTTTATTTACCTATGATTAAATCAAAGTCACATGAATATGGAAAGCCATAGTGTTAAAACTTATGTTTCCTAATGTTCCTGTTTCATCAAAAAAAGTTTGCATGCACTATCATTTGCAAGTTACTTCATACACATAGTCCATGAAGAAAATGATCATATATGAACAAAACAACTCTTCGCTGTTTCAAATCTTTTTTGGTTTCAATTTTGTCAGCTACCATGCAGCGCGACACACATTTTTAAAGCATTCAGATCTTCTGATGTTATATATGTAGTTGTTATACATTCATCCTGGTTTCTGCTGGTTCCAATTTTGAACCAAGGCTGTATTGAGGTCAGGAGATGAGCAGCTCTGGCGGAATCCGAACTGGGCTTCACTGAGTAGGTATTGTTGAGCAGGTGCTGCTTGAAAGCACTGTTGATGACACCTTTCACTACTTTACTGATGAGCAAGAGTAGACTGATGGGGTGGTAACTGGCTGGGTTGGATTTGTTTGCTTTTTACGTTCAGGACATACCTGGGCAATTTTCTACGTTGTTGGGTAGATATCAGTGTTGTAACTGGACTGGACTTGGTTAGTGAAATCGAGTTGACCTCATCAGCTGTGGGCTGTTAAGGAGCAGCTTCCTCAGTTCACTTTCAGAATGCATGATTGAAGTGACAACTTTTCGACACAGACTCAAGTTTCCAAGTGAACTAATTTCTGATGACTAAGTTGAATGTTTGCACTTTGAATAGTTTCCTAATTCTGAGCCCTTGCAACGATTTTTAGGTTTATGGAAGTGAGATATAGCTTTTTATTATTCATTCAATTTTGTCACATTTTTAATGGTACTTCAAGTCTCAATAATATTTTAACAATTGGAACAGTTGCCTGGGTGCCATATGACATCAGTCTCTGGACTATACAACTTCCCCTGTTTTTAGTAGCTATGTTATTCCCTCTAAGTTTGCCTCCTACATATGAGTACCAGGTCTGTTGATTAATTTTTCAATGACAACTTTGGCAAATTTTACCATCACATTTCCATTTAACTGGGGTTGTGAGGAGATGGTGTGTGGTGCTGAATTTTCCCATCATTCAGGAAGTGTCTGAATTGAGATCTTTGTCACTGATCACAATGTCAAGAATGTCATGTCGACTGAAGTGTGCTTTCAGAAATTCTACAATCTCATTGGGAGTCCTTGATGTCAGCTGCTGTCACTCCCTGCTGTCCCAAAGTAGTCAACTGTGATGAAATAATCAGTTCCAGTGAGAGTGAACAGCTCGACTCCAAGCTTCATCCATGGGTTGTCTGGGATGTCACAAGTCATGAGCAGCTCTTTATCTTGTTTACCTTGATGTTCAAGCACTGCACTGGCTGATGTGGTCCTTCACCTCATTGCTCATGTTTGACCAGTAAAGCACTTCTCTGACCTTCCTCAGACTGCACTCGATTCCTTGATAGTTTGTATCAGGTGTGTTTCAACAATCCTTTTTTTCATCTTTTTAGAGATAATGAGCCTGTTCCCTTTGTAAAAGATGCCAGATTGGATGATCACTTCATCTCTGTTTGCTCAGTACTCTCTTACAGTCACAGGGGTGTCCTTAATGGTTTCAGGCTATCTTTTCATCATAACTTACTGTAACATTGTTAAAAATCACGCAACACCAGGTTATAGTCCAACAGGTTTATTTGGAAGCACTGGCTTTTGGAGCGCTGCTCCTTCATCAGGTAGTTGTGGAGTATAAGACCGTAGGACACAGAATTTATAGCAAAAGTTTACAGTGTGATGTACCTGAAATTATATATTGAAAAAGACCTGGATTGTTTGTTAAGTCTCTCATCTTTTAGAATGGGCATGTTGGTTTCAGTTTTTTCATATGTAAATCCCAGAATTTTCTTAAAGTTACATTCTCAAGGGAACTTTAACAATAGGTGCCATGTTTGCCCCAATAATGCATTAAAGGTGTGAGGCTGTCTGTGTGCCCCAATGTTCAGACTGATTCTAATCTAAAAAAGGGATTTACAGAATCTTACATGGATTCATGTAGTTTTTGAGCAAAATAAAATATAATTCTGCAAGTACAAATTCACCCCACAAACTAATGTGTGTGTGTGTGTATGTATGTGGGTGTGCATGTGCGGTGCAGGTATGAGTGTCTGTGAGAGACTGTGAGTATGTTTATGTGTGTAACTGTGAGTGTAAAGGGGTATAAGTCTATGAGAGGTTGCGTGTGTGAGTGTATGTGTGAGCGTATGAGAGAGAGATTGTGTACGAGAGAGGGGCTGCGTGAGTTCATGGGTCTGCAGGTGTGTGTGTGTGTGTGTGTGTGTGATATGATATGAACCCAAGGTCCTGGTTGAGGCTATCAGCCTTTGCTCGGCCACTTTGTGTTGTCGCCTGCTGCCTGTAACATTTGAAGAGGTGCATTTCATTGAGTAGTTTGCTTGATCTTAGTAAGACACTTTGTCTGTTAGATTCTTCTCTCTGCTTTGTTGCTGATTTGCAGTGCTGAAAATGTGTTGCTGGAAAAGCGCAGCAGGTCAGGCAGCATCCAAGGATTAGGAGAATCGACATTTCGGGCATAACGTCGATTCTCCCGTTCCTTGGATGCTGCCTGACCTGCTGCGCTTTTCCAGCAACACATTTTCAGCTCTGATCTCCAGCATCTGCAGCCCTCACTTTCTCCTGCTGATTTGCAGTGCATATCGTGCTGTTGCTTCTGGTTGAATCTAGAAGATTTCTGTACCAGTATCAAGTTTTATCAAAGACAATATGGTTCTCAACAGCACATTTGTGATGTACATCTGCTTCCCTTGCTTGTACTTAATTTCCAGAGATATCACTTGGAAGTGAAGTTATGTTTCTTGCAGAAACTTTGGAACAAAGAGAAGTAATTTGAGAAAAATCAGTTGATTTGGTTGTAGTCAGACTCCACCATCACTTTCGCTCTCCCATGCAATGAAATCCTCACATGCAAAGATAATAGCCAGGTTCTCTTTCTCAATCTGTACAGTTTCGCTCAGTGTCTAATAGTGCTCTGGATACAAACACAACAGATTTATCCTCACTGCCTGGGGGTTATTCCAAGTCCTGTTTCACTGACATCACACTGCAGGGTCACTCCATTGTTACATCATAATCCCTCAGCACTGGTGATGTCATCACTAGTTGTTTGATGGTAGTGAAAGCTACTTCTTGTTCTGTGTCCCAGTCCCACTGAACATCCTCCACAGTGAGACTGGGTACAGATTCATACTCTGAGCACAAGTTGGGCTAAAATATGGGCAGGTTCATATTCCAGGAGGTCCAACAGTTGTGCCAAGACTTTATTACATATATCTTGATTACAAAGTTCATACTTGAAGATTGAATCCACCATGTGGGTCCTCTGATGCAGCAGGAGCTTTGATAAACCGGAGAACAATTTCTCACACAGCTCACACATGAGCAGTTTCCTCCCTGTGAATGCGCTGGTGTCTGCGGAGGGTCGATGACTGCGAGAATGATTTGCTGCAGACCTCACACTTAAATGCTTTCTCCCCTGTGTGGATAATTTGGTGTCTGCGGAGGGCTGATGATCCCAAAAAGGATTTGTCACAAACCTCGCATGTGAATGGTTTCTCACCTGTGTGGATACGTTGATGCGTGTAGAGATTTCCTAACTGTGAGAAGGATTTGTTACACATCTGACATGTGAATGGTTTCTCTCCTGTGTGAATGCGTTTATGTCTGCGTAGGGTCGAGGATTCCAGGAACGATTTGTCACAAACATCACATGCAAATGGTTTTTCTCCTGTGTGAAGGTACAGATGTGTGCGGAGATGTGATGATGACAAGAATGACTTGTCACACACATCACATACAAATGGCTTTTCCCCTGTGTGAATCTTCTGGTGTGACAGGAGATTGGATGATCTGTAGAAAGCTGCCTCACACAAATCACACCTGAAGGGCTTCTCCCCTGTGTGAATCCTCTGGTGTCTCAGCAGTGTCGTAGATGTCAGAAAGGTTTTCTCACACACCTCACACTTAAATGGCTTCTCCCCTGTATGACTGTATTGGTGTCTGTGGAGATTCGATGACTGTAAGAATGATTTATCACACACTTTGCACACAAATGGTCTCTCCCCCGTATGAATCCGTTGGTGTCTACGAAGGGTTGATGACTGTGCAAATGATACGTCACAGACCTCACATGTGAATGGTCTCTCCCCTGTGTGAATGCGTTGGTGTGCTTGAAGGTTTGATGAATCAAAGAACGATTGGTTGCACACTTCACAGCCAAACAGTTTCTCACCTCTGTGAATCCGCTGGTGTCTAAGCAGGTTTCCTAACTGTGAGAATGCTTTGTCACAGACCTCACATGTGAATGGTTTCTCCCCAGTGTGAGTACTCTGGTGTCTCAGAAGAATTGTAGAAGTTGTAAAAGCTTTACCGCAAACCTCACACTTGAATGGTTTCTCTTCCATCTTCCTGTTCTTGTGTTAACAACTGTGCAACAGATACACCCTTGTGTCAAGGGATTGTATGGGCCTGAGGAGCCCCCTTCACAAACCTAACACTTGAAAAGTCTCTCACCTGGAGAAAGCAGCTAGTAATTCATGAGGCTCGATGAGTGATTGAAGCTCTCACCACATTTGGAACCACTCACACTTCTTCCCAGTCTCATCCTAACCGATCACCCACAACCGAACCTTGAGAAAGGTTGGTTCTGGTGGAAGGCTCCAGACCACTGACCAGTTTCAGATCTGATGATATGTTAAAGCTCCCCTGACCTGACTGATTTCCAGATGATGGTTTCACTGCCCAACCTTCTCTGTGTTGAACAATGCTGTGAAGGAATTGGATGTCTTCCCACAGTTGTGCAGTTGTTCCTTGGGTGATGGTCGGGATGTATCTGCATTGTCTATTCTCTCTGGTGCAGTATGGTACAATTTTTCTGTAAAACAGGAAAATGAGACATGATTTCCTCCAGCATCCTCTTTCTTTTGCTCAGGGGCTGACTCCTCAGATTTTTTTTATTCATATCTTCACAGGATGTGAGTGTTACTGACGAGATGAGCATTTGTTCCCATCCCTAATTGCTTGGAATAGGAGGTGCTAGGCTGCTTTTATGAACCACCTCTGTCCATGGTGGTGTAGGGATCTCCACAGCACTGTTTGTAATGGATTTTGAACTGGCCACAATGAAGCAGTGGTGATACAGTTCCGAGATAGACTGCTGTGTGGTTCGGAGGGGAATTGGCAAGTGGTGGTGTTGAACACAAAATAAGAACAAGAGGAGGCAATTCAGTCCCTCAACTTACTCCGCCATTCAATAAAATCATGGCTGTTGTAATTTTGGCATCAACTACACATACCAATCTACCCATTGCTGTTCCTTGTCCTTCTAAGTGTTGGAGGTCACAGGTTTGGAAGATACTTTCAAATGTGAGTTGCTGAGTTATTGCAGTGCATCTTTAAGATGGTACACACTGTTGCCAGAAAGTGGCAGTGTTGAAAAGACTGAAAGTTCAAGATGCTGGATGGGATGGCGATCAAATGGACTTCTTAGACCTGGACAGTCTTGAGTTTTCTCAGTATTGTTGGAGCTGTGCTCATCCAGGCACATTCAAAGTATTCCATTGCACAAAGGGTGTTGAAAGAGAGTTAAGACATCATTAAAATAACATAGAGTCATAGAGATGTACAGAACGGAAACAGACCCTTTGGTCCAACTCATCCCTGCCGATCGATATCCCAACTCAGTCTAGTCCCATCTGCCAGTACCTGGCCCAAATCCCTCCAAACCCTTCCTATTCATATACCTATCCAAAAGCCTTTTAAATGTTGCAATTGTACTAGCCTCCACCACTTCCTCTAGTTTTCCAGGTGTGGTGAAACCAAAGCTTCGTGCCTCCAAAACATGATTTCTACCCCAAGTACACAAAGGGGTAGAAATCATGTTTCGGATGCACGAAGCTTTGGTTTCATCATACCTGGAAAACCAGGAATAGTTCCAGGAGGAGATATTACCCTTGGAGGGAGTGCAGTGTAAATTTACTGGTTTGATCCTTGGACTGTAATGGTTACATGATGAGGAGAGATCAAACAAACTTGGGTTATATTCTCTGCACTTCGGAAGATTTGATCAATACTTCCAATTCATTATGGGGACAGTGACAAAGTTTAAATACCCATTTGGTCTGCTGCTCAGTCACCTCCACTTCACCGGTCACTTTCAGGAAACTTATTTCATTCCAAACATATTTGGATTGACTGTGACAGACATCAAACAAAGAGTCTACCACTCTATCCATTCTCTCCTCATTACTGTCAACAAATAATTCACTAATTACCATTCCACAGAATAATAACAAGCTACCAACACACAGGACTCAACAATCGGAAATCAGTAAAGATCATCAGAACTCTGCACTGCCCAGATAATTACACCTCACCTGCTCATATACAGAAATGAACCATCAACAAAACTCAGCCTGGAAATCAGAGGGAAATGCTTCCAATTAGCACACTCAATATCTAACACAGCTCCAGTCAAACAGTTCAGCACCGAGTAAACAGCTCTCTCAGCTGGATCTTCTCACACAGCATAAGGGACATTTCTGATTATCCACAGGATAGTCAAACTGCCTGAAGATTGGTGTGGATATTATGGGATACAATTTGTATAAAAGCTGCTCCTTCACTCACCATCTCCTCATTTGGTTTTCAGTCCCTATAGGAAGTGAACCAGCTCTGGAAGAGGAAGAGGAGACAATGGGCAGAGTGGGTGGGCTCTCTGATTGACGTCTCTCACAGTCAATCCAAATATTTCTGGAGCAACATGAATTTCCTGAAACTTGGGAAACTGACTGGGAAATGGAGGTGACTTGCAGATCAGGATTCAAACATGTCACTATCCCATCTGAATAAAACCTCACTTATTGCAGCTGCTGTCACAGTTCCTCTGGTAAATGTCTGACAGAGATTTCTTGTGTGGAAAGAGTATTCTTCATCCTCAGAGACTTTCAAACTGTGAATATCAGTGTGGGATGTGTACCCTTGATATGTTTGACAACAGATCAGACGAGGAAGACCCCCACAGCATACAAGGCAGAGATGACATGCACTGGTTGGATTAGCACAAAGTACTGAGAACACAGGAGGGTGAGTACACAGGAGTGGGGACAAAGGAGCAGCGAAGTAACTGGGAGAGGAGATTGAGCCAATGTTCGACGAGCAGTGTTCCTCAAGGATTGACTCTGACTTATAAACATAGAAAATAGGTGTAGAAGTAGGGTACTTGGCCCTTCGAGCCTGCACCACCATTCAATATTATCATGGCTAATAATGTAATCTCAGTGTCCCATTCTTCCATACCCCTTGATCCCTTTAGCTGCAGGACATGTCCAGCTCCCTCTTGAATATATCGAATGAACTGGCCCCAACAGCTTCCTGTGGGAGAGAATTCCACAGGTTCACAACTGAGTCAAGAAATTCTTCCTCATCTCAGTCCTGAATGGCTTACCCCGATTCTTAAGACTGTCATCCCTAGTTCTGGACTTACCCAACATCGGGAATGTTCTTCCCACATCCAGCCTGTCCAGCCTCATCAGAATTTTATATGTTTCTATGAGATCCCCCCCATTCTTCTAAATTCCAGCGAGTATAAGACAGCTGATTCAGTCTTTCCTCCTATGTTAGTCCTGCCATTCCAGGAATCAGTCTGGTAAACCTTCACTGAACTCCCCCAATAGCAAAAATGTCCTTCCTCAGTCTAGGTGACCAAAACTGCACACAATACTCAAGGTATAAATATCCTTACTCAAATCCATTACCAGCATGTTTCCTCACTGTTTGCTGCACCTGCATGCCAACCTTCATCAACTCTTCTACCATGACAACCAGATCTTGTTGCACGTCACGTTTTCCTAAACTGCCGTCATTCAGATAATAACTTGCCTTCCTGTTTTTGCAACCAAGTTCGATAACCTTATATTTATCCACATTATATTGCATTTGACAAGTACACTATATTTGCCCACTCAGCCAATGGCCAAGTCACTCTGCAGCCTCTTAGCATCCTCCACACAGCACACACTGCCACCCAGCTTAGTGTCATCTGCAAATTTGGAGTTATGACATTCACTTCCTTCAACCAAATTGTTCATGTATTGTGTCAACAGCTGGGATCCCATCAGTGGAGCCAGTGGTACCCCACTCGTCACTGCCTGTCACTCTGAAAAGGATCCATTTATTCAACTCTCCGCTTCCTTTCTGCCAACCAGTTCTCTATCCATAACATCCAATACCATGAGGAGAAAGTGAGAACTGCAGATGCTGGAGATCAGAGTCGAGAGTGTAGTGCTGGAAAAGCACAGCAGGTCTGACAGTATCCAAGGACCAGGAGAATTGACATTTCGGGCAAAAGCCCTTCATTACTGAAATGTCGATTCTTCTGCTCCTCGGATGCTGCTTAACCTGCAGTGCTTTTCTAGCACCACACTCTCAACTTCAATACCATGAGCTTTAACTTTGCTTCCTAGTCTCTTGAGTGGAGCCTTGTCAAAAGCCTTTTGTAAGTCCAGATACACAACATCCACTGGTTCACCCTCGTTCCACTCTACTGGTCACATCCTCAAAACATTCCAGAAGATTTGTCAAGCATGCTTTCCCTTTAGTGAATCCACGCTTACTAGAACTGATTCTGTCATCACTTTCCAAATACTCAGTTATTAATAATTTACTTCAGCATTTTCCGCACCACCGATATCAGGTTAACCAACCTATAATTCCCCATTTTCTCCCTCCTTCCTTTTTTAAAGAGTGGCAAATGTTTGTCCTCCAGGAACAATGCATTGCTCAGAGAGTCACATTATGCCTAGTAAAGTGACTCTTTAGTTGGGGTGTGATTGTGGTTTGGAGACTGAGTCCAGTATGACCAACTCTGACAAAATAAAATGCTGGACATTTGGACAGATTTTTGACCTATTGATCCAATGGTGGGAGAGGAGCTGTTGAGGGAGAGAGGTTGGTATGAATAAAGAGGGTGGGTATGGATAATTAGTGATAGTCAGACCTTGTTTAATTTCTCCCTACATATTTATAGGAACATACGAACAGTAATGGGTCATTCAGCCTCTCTCGCATGTTCCTCCATTCAATGAAATCATGGCTGATCTGTTGCCTAACTCCACTAATCTGCCCTAGCCAATCTCCTTTCAAAACTTTGCTTCACAAAATATTATCCATCTCAGATATAAAGTAGGCCCTGTAGTAGGGGTGTGGAATGCACTGCCTGCAAAAGTAGTAGACTCGCTAACTCTAAGGGCATTTAAATGGTCATTGGATAGATACATGGATGAAAATGAAATAGTGTAGGTTAGGTGGGCTTCAGATTGGCTCCACAGGTTGGCACAACATTAAGGGCCAAGGGGACTGTACTGCGATGTAATGTTCTATATTCTATAAATCCTTCTTGTTCACATACCCATCCAGATGTCTTTTAAATACTGTAATTGTACCAGCCTCCACCAGTTCCTCTGGCAGCTCATTCCATACTCGCACCACCCTCTGTGTGAAAATGTTGCCCCTTAGTTATCATTTATCTTTCCCCTCTCACCCTAAACGTATGCCCTGTCGTTCTGAATTCCCCCACCTCTATGACTCTAAGAGGGATCTCTGTTTGTTAAAGAATTGGTGTCCTGTCTCCCTCCTCAGCACAGATTACAAAAGCTTTGCCGGTGTAATTTCAACTCGCCTTGGCACCATGATGGACCACATATCCACCCAGACGGCTGGTGCATTCACAATAACGTCCACATAGAGTCATACAGATGTACAGCATGTAAACAGACCCTTCGGTCCAACCCATCCATGTCGACCAGATATCCCAACCCAATCTAGTCCCACCTGCCAGCACCCGACCCATATCCCTCCAAACACTTCTTATTCGTATACCCATCCAAATGCCTCTCAAATGTTGCAATTGTACCAGCCTCCACCACTTCCTCTGGCTGCCCATTCTATACACGTACCAACTTCTGCATGAGAAAGTTGCCCCTTCGGTCTCTTTTATATCTTTCCCCTCTCACCCTATGCCCTCTAGTTCTGGACTCCCCGACCCCAGGGAAATGACTTTGCCGATTTATCCTATCCATGCCCCTCATAATTTTGTAAACCTCTGTAAGGTCACCCCTCAGCCTCCGACAGGGTAAACAGCCCCTGCCTGTTCAGCCTCTCCCTATAGCTCAAATCCTCCAACCCTGGCAACATCCTTGTAAATCTTTTCTGAACCCTTTCAAGTTTCACAACATCTTTCCGATAGGAAGGAGACCAGGATTGTACACAATATTCCAACAGTGGCCTAACCAATATCCTGTAGAGCTGCAACATGACCTCCCAACTCCTATACTCAATACTCTGACCAATAAAGGAAAGCATACCAAATGCCTTCTTCACTATCCTATCTACCTGCAACTCCACTTTCAACGACCTATGAACCTGCACTCCAAGGTCTCTTTGTTCAGCAACACTCCCTAGGACCTTACCATTAAGTGTATAAGTCCTGCTAAGATTTGCTTTCCCAAAATGCAGCACCTAGCATTTATCTCAATTAAACTCCATCTGCCACTTCTCAGCCCATTGGCCCATCTGGTCAAGATCCTGTTGTAATCTGAGGTAACCCTCTTCGCTGTCCACTATACCTCCAATTTTGGTGTCATCTGCGAACTTACTAACTGGACCTCTTATGCTCGCATCCAAATCATTTATGTAAATGACAAAAAGTAGAGGGCCCAGCACCGATCTTTGTGGCACTCCGCTGGTCACAGGCATCCAGTCTGAAAAACAACACTCCACGACCACCCTCTGTCTTCTACCTTTGAGCCAGTTCTGTATCCAAATGGCTAGTTCTCCCTGTATTCCATGAGATCTAACCTTGCTAATCAGTCTCCCAGGGGAACCTTGTCGAACGCCTTACTGAAGTCCATACAGATCACATCTACTGCTCTGCCCTCATGAGTCCTCTATACTTCTTCAAAAAACTCAATAAAGTTTGTGAGACATGATTTCCCACACTCAAAGCCATGTTGACTATCATTAACCAGTCCTTGCCTTTCCAAATACATGTACATCCTGTCCCTCAGGATTCCCTGCAACAAATTGCTCACTACCGAGGTCAGGCTCACCAGTCTATAGTTGCCTGGCTTGTCTTTACCGCCTTTCTTAAACAGTGGCACCAATTTGCCAACCTCCAGTCTTCCGGCACCTCACCTGTGACTATCGATGATACAAATATCTCAGCAAGAGGCCCAGCAATCACTTCCCTAGCTTCCCACAGAGTTCTAGGGTACACCTGATCAGGTCCTGTGGATTTATCCATCTTTACCCATTTCAAGACATCCAGCACTTCCTCTTCTGTAATATTGACATTTTGCAAGATGTCACCATCTATTTCCCTACAGTCTATATCTTCCATATCC
>NC_057746.1:3465048-3478581 GCF_004010195.1 Chiloscyllium plagiosum | reverse complement strand
GGAGCAGCTATTACAGCCAGAAATTTTTCCCGTACTCCATCTTGGATTACCTATGCTCCGGGACATGATCCATTTTTCCCAGAGGGTTAGCTTGTCGAGCAACTTCTCTCTTGATCAGGAAAAAGCATTCAATAGAGTGGATCACGAGGATCTGCTCAGGACTCTGAGCTTTCAGATTCGGGATGTACCTTATCGCCTGAATCCGACTACATTACAGCGGAATGCCTTGTGAAGGTTAATGGGTATCCCTATGCTTTGGAAGAGGAGTACTTTAGGGCTGTCCCCTTTCAGGCCAGCTTTCTTCTTTCTGCAAGGAGCCATTCCTGCGACTCTTGCATAAGCAACTGTTGGATCTGGCTCTATGTGGGCCAGGGCTGGTTGTGATCCTTTCAGCTTATGAAGATGACACGCTCCTCATGTTCACGGACCCAGTGAACTTGCAGAGAATGCATGAGTGCAAAGAGGTCTACTCTGTGGTGTCTTCCGTGAGGATCAACTGGAATAAACGTTCCAGATTTCTGGTAGGTCCATGGCAAATGGATCCCCTGCTGGGGGAGCTCCGGTGCCTCTCACCTCCTCTACCTGGAATGCAGTAGCCCACAACCTGAGCTGTCTCAAGGAGGTCTCCCCGTGACCGTTAGAATGGGATGGCAGTGATTCCTGTTAGGGCCACTCCTGCACACTGTCCACTTTCTTACCTTTGCCCGCCACTTGGATACACCTTGGCATGACATTTTGCTCTCCGGCAGCAGAGAGCCTCAGTAGAGGGCACTCAACAGAGCCTTCTCCATCAGGACTCTGGGGTGGAGAGTGCTGCATGCTGTGGTCCCATGCAATCATAGATTAACTTCACAGGTTCCAGGCCATGTCTACTTTCTGGTGGCCTGGAGCAAAGTTTTTCAAGATTGTTTTTCAACACAATCTGTTTGCAGCCTCTTTTTAGTTTTTTGAAGGGGGCTGCTCCTTAAATTTTGGTTGTATTTCACTCTAAACTCCCAATCTACAGAAACCCAGTGTGAGAAAGGGTGGACGATTCTGAGGACTTTGTCCTGGGCCTGCTCCTGGGCCTGGCCAAGGTCCGGTTTGTCTGCACCTCTTTTGCGGTTACATCCGGGCTCTGATGTCCCTGGAGAGAGAACATACATTGCTCACAGGCACTGAGGTGGGTGCACCACAGGGTTGGGGTACATCATCAGCCCAAACAATGTTATATTAATTTAGTACATTTCTATTTTGTTCTGTAAGTTTCCATTGGACTGTTAATTTGTATTTGGTTTCGATATGATGCCCTAGCAAGGGCTGTATTATCAGTATTATTATTGTTGACTTTTTGTTTTTATAAAAGAGTCAAGAGAAATTTACTTTGTATTTAACCCCTAGCTGTCCCTGTCCTGGGGGTGTTTGATAAGGATGGTGAGGGAACTTTACTTTCAGTTTTCTTTCATTTCAAAGAGTGGAAGGAGTTTTGCTGTGTATTATGTCTCATGCTGTTGCTGTCCTGGGAGTGTTTGATGTTTCCCTTCAGTTTTAAAAGAGTAGAAGACCTCTCCTCTATATCTAACCCCATGCTGTCCCTCTCCTGGGAGTGTTTTACTGGGACATTGCTTTACTTCCAGTTTAAAAGAGTAGAAAATAATTCCATGAACTAACTAATCCAAACTTTTAACTCATTGACAAAAATATTCCTGTAATCAATGTTAAAATATTTCAGTTTGAGTCTGTAATAGTATCCCTAATAGAAGGTCTGTCCCAAAATCTTAAGGTCCTCCATCCCCTCCCTTCACACAATCCACATCCAAGAGCTGACTTTATTCAATTCCTATCAAGTTCTTTTTGATGTCTTGAGTTTGTTAAAGTGGATACATACTCTTCCTCTTTCAGGAAAGTTCTGCTTCCTATGAACCTGAAATTATCAACCTACTGATTGAGAGACTATCCCAGCTCACAGTAACATTGATCAATACACTATGTAGAGAAAGAACTAAAGCAAATTAGCATTAATGGGAAAGTGGTATTGGGGAAATTGATGGGATTAAAAACTGATTAAGGTCTGATAAGTTAAATCCAAGAGTATTTACAGAAGTGGCCCTAGAAAGAATGGATGCATTGGTGGGCATTTTTCTGAAACAGTTTCAATGTCACTCCACTTTTTACAAAAGGAGGTAGAGAGAAAACATAGAAACTAGTTAACCTGACATCAGCCGCTTGGAAAATGCCAGAGTCCGTTCTAAAAGATTTAATTACAGGGTTAGACAGGGCCAGCAGGGACCAAATACTCAGAGGCCTTGATAGAGTGGATGTAGAGAAGATGGTTCCACTCATGACTTTGTGCGTGGAAAATCATGTCTCACTAACGTGATTGAGTTTTTTGAAGAAGTAACGAAGAAAATTGATGAGGGCAGAGTGGTGGACATGATCTATATAAACTTCATGAAGGTGTTCAACAAGGTTACTCATGGTAGACTGGTTAGCATGGTTAGATCACATGGAATACAGGGAGAACTAGTGATTTGTATACAGAACCGGCTCAAAGGTAGAAGACAGAGGGTGGTGGTGGAGGGTTGCTTTTCAGACTGGAGGCCTGTGACCAGTGGAGTGTCACAAGGATCGGCGCTGGGTCCACTGCTGTTTGTCATTTTTATAAATGAATTAGATGTGAACCTAGGAGGTATAGTTATTAAGTTTGTAGATGACACCAAAATTGGAGGTGTACTTGGCAGATGGGCCAGTGGGCTGAGGAGTGGCAGATGGAGTTTAATTTTCATTTTGGAAAGGCAAATCAGGGCAGGACTTATACTCTTATAGGTAAGGTCCTGGGGAGTGTTGCTGAACAAAGAGACCTTGGACTGCAGGTTCATAGTTCCTTGAAAGTGGAGTCTCAAGTAGATAGGATATTGAAGAAGGCATTTAGTTTGCTTTCCTTTGTCAGTCAGAGTATTGAGTACAGGAGTTGGGAGGTCATGTTGCAGCTGACCAGGACATTGGTTAGGCCACTTTTGCAATTTTGTGTGCAATTCTGATCTCACTCCTATGGGAAGGATGTTGTGAAACATGAATGGGTTCAGAAAAGATTTACTAGGAGAAAGTGAGGACTGCAGATGCTGGAGACCAGAGTTGAAAAATGTTGTGCTGGAAAAACACAGCAGGCCAGGCAGCATCCGAGGAGCGGGAGAATCGATATTTCGGGCATAAGCCCTTCCTGAAGAATGGCTTATGTCCGAAACGTCAATTCTCTTGCTCTTCGGATGCTGCCTGGCCTGCTGTGTTTTTCCAGCACCACATTTTTCAACTTCAGAAAAGATTTACAAGGATGTTGCCAGGGTTGGAGGGTTTGAGCTATAGGGAGAAGCTATTCTCCCTGGAGCATCGGAGCCTGGGGTGTGGCTTATAGTAGTTTATAAAATCATGAGGGGCATGGTTAGGGTAAATAGACAAGGTCCTTTCGATTGGTGGAGTCCAGAATTAGACGGTATAGGTTTAGGGTGAGAAGGGAAAGATTTAAAAATAGATCTGAAGGGCAACTTTTTCACACAAAGAATGATGTGTACATGGAATGAGCTGCCAGGGGAAGTGGTGGGGGCTCGTACAATTACAACATTTAAAAGGCTGGGTACATGAATAGGAAGAGTTTAGAGGGATATGGGCCAAGTGCTGACAAATGGGACTATTTAATTTAGGATATCTGGTTGGCATGGGCAATTTGAACCAAAGGGTCTGTTTCCATGCTGTACATCTTTATGACTCTCGTCGTAGTCTATTACCTGAGGGCACAGCCTCAGAGTGAAGAGATGACTCTTTAGAACTGAGATGAGAAGGAATTTCTTCAGCCAGAGGATGGTTAATATCTGGAACTTTTTGCTGCAGAAGACTATGGAGGCCAAGTCATTGAATGTATCGAGGCCAAAGATAGATAGGTTCTTGATTAGTAAGGGAATCAACAGTTTGGGGAAGAAGCAGGAGAATGAGATTGAGAAACATATCAGCTATGATTGAATGGAAAAGCAGACTTAATGGGCTAAATAACCTAATGTTCATCCTATATCATCTGGTCTTATGGACTTACAAAAGCAAAATCATGCTTGACAAATCTACAAAAACGTTTTGAGGATATAACAAGGAGAGTTGATAAGGGGGAGATAGTGAATGTGGTTTACATGGACTTTCAAAAAGCTTTTGATAAGGTCCCGCATAAATTCATGTGCATGTGACTTTTGACTTTGATAGAGAATTGGTTGGCAAATTGGAATGAGAGTCAGAATAAATGGGTCTTTTTCCAAGTGGCAGGCACTGACTATTGGAGGCCAACGGGCTCATTTCTTGGACCCCACCTATTCACAATATACAGTAATGATTTCGATAATGGAACTAAATACAATATCCCCAAGTTTGTAAACAACGCAAACCTGAATGGGAGGGTGAGCTGTCAGAAAGATGCAGAGATGCTTTAGTGTGATTTAGATAAGTTGGGTGAGCAAACAAATGCATGGCATGACATATAATGTGGATAAACGTGAGGCTATCCACTTTAGTAGCAAAATAAAGGAAGACACATTACCTGAACGCTGACAGTTGGGAAAGGCGGGTGGTAACAAAGAGACAAGGGTGTCCTTGCACGCCAACCATTGAAAGTAAGCAGATAGGTGCAGCAAGAGGTGAAGAAGGTAAATGTTTTTCATAGTGAAAGGATTTGTGGAGCAGGGGTGACTTGCTGCAGTTGTACAGGGCCTTGATGAGACCACATTAGGAGTACAGGTAGCTCTCCAATAACGTCATAGTTGTGTTCCACCGAAACCTCACTTAATAGAAAATCATTTAATTAGAAATAATGGGACCTATGGGAAAAGTCGGTTAGGGATAGACCACCAAACAAAACACTCACAATCACCAAAAATCACCCAAAAACCTAATGCAAAGCATAGCACAGCCTGAATGAAGGTTTAAATCACATTTATTAACTAAACAAAAGTAAATTTAACACGTTATATTGAAAAAATATTGTTAATGCAGGGATGGAGGATCATCATTATCACCACCTCGAGGTGCAGTTGTGGTTACAGAAGTGGATGGCTGTGGTTGATTTCATCTGACTGTTTCTTGGTTTAGCTCATGTGATATGCAGATACAAGAACAAATTAGAAAGGCAAATGGTATGTATAAGGGGAATGCGACTCTGAGGAATTATATAGGGCTTATACAAGAATACAGGAATTATACAAGAATATTCTTGTCTCAAAGGGAGAGTGATGAACATTCATCAGTTTAATTTTCAAAATGAAGCTGCTCAATGTATAGTACTGTACCTCTCATATGCTCTGACAGCAGCTGATATCAACACCAGCGCAGAATGGCACAGGCATTTCGACACTAATGTCAGCACATGCACAGAGATTTCGGTACTGATATTGGTGCATGCACAAAATAGCGCAGAGACTTCAGCGCTGATATCGGCACATGCACAGAATGCAGCATGCAAAACAATTGCCGATCAAATCACGCTATTGCGAACAGAGGTGAGCATTCTCAAAACTACCATTCCCTAATTCTTCAGCAACATTATAGCCAAACTGCACTGCCAAAACAAGCTTTATACAAGAATGGCCTGTAATGCATGCAATTTTGGTTTCCTTATTTGAGGAAGGATGTTCTGGCTAGGGAGGGAATGCAATTAAAACTTACCAGAATGATAAGTCACCATAGGCCAGAGGATCATAGGACTGCACTCTTGTTAGAAAGAGACAATTGGTGGCATGTTTAACCTAAGAGTCACCCCGCCTCAGGCAAGGTTGACAGGGGGGTCCTTCAGGGTAACCACAGCTGATATGGGAATTGAATCTGTGCAGTTGATAACACTCTGCATTGCTAACCAGCCATCCAGCCAACGAAACTAACTGACCTCCAACGAACAAATAAAGAGAGACTGGCTTGGTTTTGGTCTACATTCTTTGGGATTACAACAGTGAGGCGGGTATTTCATAGAAACCTGTAAAATTCTAACAGGCTTAGACAGGGCGAATGCAGGAAGAAATTTCCTGATGACCAGGGTGTCCATTCTAAGGATATGGTTTAGACCATTTAGGACTAAGATGAAGAGAAATGTCTCCACCCAAAGAGTGGTGAACCACAGGAAGCATTTGAGGCCAAATTTTGAATGTTTTCAACAAAGAGTTCAATATAGTTTTTAGAGCTAAAGGGATCAAAGGTAATGGGGAGAAAGCAGGAACAGGGTCCTTAGTTGGAGGATCATATCGAATGGCAGAGGAGGATTTTAATGGCCTAACCCGACTCCTATTTTCTATGTTTCTGTGTGGACAGTACTTTTACTGTAGGTTTCTGAGTATTTCCATAATTAAAGACACACCATGCTCAAGTATAGTCTTGATTAAATTTTAAAAATATGGATTATTGAGTTATAAATCTATACAGAAGATTAATCAAATAACAAACAAACAACTCAATATTCAAATAAATATAATCTGCATATTCTGGACCAAACACTGAGAATGCCAGGGAAACTTGGCAGATAGGTCTGGCACTATCTGTGGAGAAGGAAACAAAGTTAGTGTTTTGAGTCCGGTATGGCTTTTCTTCAGAATTGAGTATTTTTATACTTTTGACAGAGGCAGACGAGGAGCAAGAGGGCAGAAGGTGTGGAGATCTAGAATAGAATACAAAGGTGTTGTCACTGGTGGCAGAAGAGAAAAGTATGAGATGTGTGAGGGGGGCTTCACAGGCTCCTAAGATTTCCTAATACACAAGTTGCATGTGTTGTACAAACTGTTAACACAAGGCCAGAAAAATGGAGTAGAAACTCTTCAAGTAAGAAAGAGCATTTGTGCAGTTATTGATGTTCATTACATTCCTATTAGGGATAATCCATTCATATCTGAAGTGTGTGACAAATCATTCACAGAATCACAAGATCTCTACAAACTCTGATGCAATCACACAAGAATGTAACTATTTATATTTGAGGTATATGATAAATCATTTGCAGAGTTGTCAAACTTCCGGGCACACAAACACATTCAAACAGGCGAGAAACTATTGATATACTAGGTGTGTTATATATCATTGTCAAGGTTATCCAATTTCCTGTTATATCAGAGGATTCACCATGGGGATTTCACTTCAGTTGGGAAGTTTAGTATAATAGTAAATAGACATCTTCAAAACTCCTGTGACATTTGAGGATTCACGAAAAGGAAAAGCTCTTAAGGTGCAATACAAGGGACAAAATTTTCACTCAAACCTTTGACTTTCTGAAGCATTAGAAGATACTGATAAGGAGAGCTGTGTTACAAGACTTCCACACTGTCAGCCTAACTCGTGGTCCATCGACCCAGTCACTACAAAAGAAACCCTGCTGGATTGAGTTCTATGATCAAACCTTCCCAGTGAGCCCACATGAGAGACAAACATTTCCAAAGTAAAATGTACTCGGATATTTCTCTCTCATGAGACACTGATATCTCAATATGGGCTTGGCGGGTCATCTATTTCTGTTGCACTGAGAACTGTCTGTGTTGTTTCCCTGCCAGTGCTGACACAGCAGGAGCTGTCATTCCAAAGCACTATCTATCTCAGCAGGATCTGTCTCAAACCTCTCCCACCATGAGTCCAAGCATGTTAAGGTGGATAAGTCAATCTTTGATCTAATTGTCAGGAATCACCAAATGAAGATATTGATATGAAGCTCCTGCTTGAGCACATATGCCACTGTGTCTCTAGTAGGAATTCCTCAGCAACAGCAATAAGGTGATTCAGGAGAATGTAAGGCAGGATTTTCCTGCTGTGGATAAGAAATACTAGAGGAGAAATAAGACTAAATTACTCTGCAGAATAAAAGACTTCATTAAATTTTAAACAACAGTTAGAGAGCAGTAATAGAATTTGCTGGGGTTTTATGGAAAAGCTGCTTCCCCAAGGGCAGATATTGAAGGTCACCCTGGAAGACCCACAGGTTTCCCTGAGCAGAAAGCGATTCCCCTCCTTCATGTCATGTGTAATTGGCCATCTGACAATACCCCATGTGAACCTAATCACACTGGATAATCCCACGATGCTTTCATTGTCAGGAACTCCAACATCACACCCATATTTGGGGAAGGTGAGGGAGCTGATGGTCGACTGATTAGGGACAAGGTCTATCTTTTCCTTCTGTGGCTGATGCCACAATTTTATGCAGGACAGACTGAGGAGGAGGTGTTGTTTATTGATGTCTGTGTCTCTCTGAGGCAGCTCGCAGAAATAAATGGAATGTTAAAGAACTGTCTCAGGTACAAGATGCAGAAAGGCTTCAGTGTGACTTGAATAAGTTGAGTGAATAATCAAATACATGGCAGTTAAATGTAATGTATTTAAGTGTGTGGTTATCCATTTTGGTAGCAAAGGCAGGAAGACAGGTTATTGTCTGAATGGTGACAGACTGGGAAAGGGTGAAGTGTAATGAGACCTGTCGCTGAAAGTAAGCATGCAGGTGCAGCAGACAGTGAAGAAGGAAAGTGGTATGTTGGCCTTCATATTTAGAGGATTCAAGTACAGGAGCAAGGACGCCTCACTGCAATTGTACAGGGCCTTGATGAGACCTCATCTAGAGTGTTGTGTGTAGGAAGGATGTTCTAGCTATGGAGGGAGTGCAATGATGGTTGACCAGACTGATAGTTAGAATGGCAGGACTGATGTATGAAGAGAGATTGGATCTATTGGACTATATTCACTGGAGTTTAAAAGAATGATTTGATTTATTGTTGTCAGGTACAATACAATGAAAACTGTTTTACCATTTTTGTAGCTTGTATCATTCAAAGTGTACCAGGGTAGTAGAATAGAATGCAGAATACAATGTTACAGCCATAGAGAAGGTGCAGAGAGAGGGCGAGATCAACATTAGCATCTGAGAGGTCCATTCAAAAGTCTGGTAACAATGGCTAAGGAGCTGTTCTTCCATTTATTCTGACGTGTATTTAAACTTTCATATCTTCTGCCCAACAGAAGAGGGAAGAAGAGAGCATAATTGGTGTGAGAGGGGTCTTCAATTATGTTGGCTATTTTCCTGAAGCAGCACAGGGGGAAGGTCAAGGAAAACTACACAATTCTAAAAGGACTAGACAAAGTAAACTCAGGAAGAATGTTTCCACTGACTGTGGAGTCCAGAACCAGAGGTCATAGTCTAAGTTACAGAGTAGGCCATTTCAGACAGGGATAAGGAGAAATGTCTTCACCGGAGAATTGTGAGCCTGTGGAATTCTCTGCTCCAGAAAGTTATTGAGGTCAAAATATTGAATGTTTTCAAGAAGGAGGCAGATTGGGCGAAAGGGATCAAAGGATACAGAGAGAAAGCGGTACAAGGTACTGAGTAGGATGATAAGCTATGATCAGGTTGAATTGTGCAGCAGGCCTGAAGGGATCAACTGTCAACTGCAGCTGCTATTTACAACATTTCTACGATAGTGAATCAGGACATTCCGAGAGAGGTGAAGGGAGGTGGAGGGGCACGAGAAGATGTGAATGTTGAGAGTTGGAAATTCGAGCTGAAGAAGAGCTGGACCTGTACAGGAGGTGACTGCTAGACAGGGCGGCCTGTCAGGTATCAACTCATAGGGTAGATACACAATGAGTCACAACTTATTTTCTGAGTCATTGAGACAACGCACAAGTCTCATAGAAAATTAAAGATAATCAGTCTCCTCTCTTGTTCCCTTCTGTGCCACTAATCCTTGTGTGCCTTTCAAAATGTCCATATTACAGAGGAGGAAGTGCTGGATATCTTTGAATGCATATAGGTGGATAAATCCCCAAGACCTGATCAGGTGTACCCTAGAACTTTGTCGGAAGTTAGAGAAGTGATTGCTGGGCCTTTTGCTGAGATATTTGTATCACCGATATTCACAGGTGAGGTGCCGGAAGACTGGAGGTTGGCTAATGTGGTGCCACTGTTTAAGAAAGGTGGTAAGGATAAGCCATGGAAGACCAGTGAGCCTGATGTCGATGGCGGGCAAGTTGTTGGAGAGAATCCTAAAGGACATGATGTACATGTATTTGGAAAGGCAAGGACTGATTTGGGATAGTCAACATGGCTTTGAGCGTGGGAAATCAAGTCTCACAAACTTGATTGAGTTTTTTGAGGAAGTAACAAAGAGGATTGATGAGGGCAGAGCAGTAGATGTGATGTATATGGATTTCAGGAAGGCGTTCAACAAGGTTTCCCATGGGAAACTGATTAGCAAGGTTAGATCTCACAGAATACAGGGAGAACTAGCCATTTGGATACAGAACCGGCTGAAAAGTAGAAGACAGAGGGTGGTGGTGGAGGGGTGTTTTTCAGACTAAAGGCCTGTGACCAGTGGAGTGCCACAAGGATCAGTGCTGGGCCCTCTACGTTTTGTCATTTACATAAATGATTTGGATGCGAGCATAAGAGGTACAGTTAGTAAGATTGTAGATGACACCAAAATTGGAGGTGTAGTGGACAGTGGAGAGGTTATCTCAGTTTACAACAGGATCTTGACCAGATGGGCCAATGGGCTGAGAAGTGGCAGATGGAGTTTAATTCAGATAAATGTGAGGTGCTGCATTTTGGGAAAGAAAATTTTAGCAGGACTTACACACTTAATGGTAAGGTCTTGGGAAGTGTTGCTGAACAAAGAGACCTTGGAGTTGCTGAACAAAGAGACCTTGAAAGTGGAGTTGCGGGTAGATAGGATAGTGAAGAAGGCGTTTGGTATGCTTTCCTTTATTGTTCAGAGTACTGAGTACAGGAGTTGGGAGGTCATGTTGCAGCTGTACAGGACATTGGTTAGGACACTTTTGCATACAGTTCTGGTTGCCCTGCTAGAGGAAAGATGTTATTAACTTGGAAACGACGTAGAAAAGATTTTGCAAAAATGTTACTGGGACTGGAGAGTTGGAGTTAAAAGGAGAGGCTGGATAGACTGGAATCTTTTTCCATGGAGCATAGGAGATTGAGGTGTGATCTTATAAAGGTTTGTAAAATCATGAGGGGCATAGTTCTGGTGAATTGCAACGGTCTTTTCCCCAGGGCAGGTGAATCCAAAACTAGAGTGCATCAGTTTAAGGTGAGAGGGGAAAGATTTAAAAGGGACTTGGAGGGCAACCTTTTCACACAGAAGGTGGTGGATATATGGAATGAACTGCTAGAGGAAGTGGTAGTGCAGGTACAACTACAACATTTAAAAGACATTTGGGCAGGTACATGAATAGGAAACATAAACAGGCTAAACAAAGGGAAATGGGACTACTTTCATTTAAGAAACCTGGTCAGCATGGATAGTTGGACTGAAGGGTCTGTTTCAATGCTTTATGACTTTGTGATTGTAAGGCTAATAGTTACTCCTTCAAGTTAACATGCGGTATTTTTTTAATGTGATGTGGGTTTCTGCCTTGATTATCCTTACCGAGAGTGAGTTTTAAGTCATCATCACCAGAAATATTGTGATTGGCTGTGAGAGACGTCAATCAGAGAGCCCACCCACTCTGCCCATTGTCTCCTCTTCCTCTTCCAGAGCTGGTTCACTTCCTATACGGACTGAAAACCAAGTGAGGAGATGGTGAGTGAAGGAGCAGCTTTTATACAAATTGTATCCCATAATATCCACACCAATCTTCAGGCAGTCTGACTATCCTGTGGGCAGTCAGGGGTGGAAATGTCCCTTATGCTGTGTGAGAAGATCCAGCTGAGAGAGCTGTTTACTCGGTGCTTTGTGCTGAACTGTGTGACTGGAGCTGTGTGTTGGATATTGAGTGTGTTTATTGGAAGCATTTCCCTCTGATTTCCAGGCTGAGATTTGTTGATGCTACATTCCTGAATATGAGAAGGCGAGGTGTCATTATCTGGGAGGTGCAGCGTCAGAAAGTTATACAGCATGGAAACAGACCCTTCGGTCCAACCAGTCCATGCCGAACATAATTCCAAACTAAACTAAACTAAACTGGTTGCTGCTGACCCATATCCCTCCAAATCTTTCCAATTCACGTACCTACCCAAATGTCTTTTAAACATTGTAATTTGACCCACATTCACCACTTCCTCAGGAAGTTCATTCCACATATGGCACCGACCCTCTGGGTAATCCAAGATGGAGGACGAGAAAAATTTCTGGATGTAACTGCTCTTCCTTTCTTGAGGTATTTTAGGTGCTGGAGGTGATTTCCTCGAATTCCAGGAGCAGCAATTACTATTTTATGTGCTGTTGCACTGATTTGGAACTTTGGGAAGGAAAAAGTCAAAACAGCAGCAGTTTTTAAAAGGGAGAAGAACGGACAAAGGAAGCACATGGTGAGGTCATTGCAGGAGAGAGAGAGAGAGAGAGAGAGAACCTGCACAGTTACTGCCTTTGATGTTTGAATTCGTGTATCGCTGGACATCGCAGTGCATCTGGGAAAATTATCAAACAGTGAAATTCACAAATGATCTTGGAGGAACTGTTAGATGAAGTTCACAGCACAGAATCAGATAAGTTAATCGTTGTTTAAAGTGTGGCCTACAGAGAATCTGCAGTAGGGAGTAGTATAGATTCTTTCTTGATTATATGTTTTTGGAGATATGTCTCTTGATTTAAGCTTAAAATATAAGCCATAACTATTAATTTAACCTGGGGCAATGTTTGTAGAGGAATAAGACGGTGTTATTTTCTGGGTCTGTAGATTGTGAAGGAGCAAACATGGCCTTTAGTATCTGCCATAAATGCTGCTGGCTGCGAAACTTATTAGATTGAATGGATCAGTTGGAGAGACAGTTAGAAGCAATGAGGAATTTGCAACACCAACAGTAAGTGATGGATGGCAATAATAGGAAGGGGGGAAAGTCTCAGATACAGTCACATAGATGGGTTAACTCCAGGAAAGGTAAGAGAGGTAGGCATCTAGTGCAGGAGTCTTTCGTGTATATACCCATTTCAAAAAGGTATGCTGTTTTGGAAAATGTAGGGGGTGATGGATTCTCAGGGGAATGTAGCATGAACAGCCAAGTTTCTGGTATTGAGACTGGCTGTAATGCAACGAGGGGTACGTCGGCTTCCAAGCGATCAATTGTGTTAGGGGATTCTATAGTCCGAGGTATAGACAGACGTTTCTGTGGCCAGCAGAGAAAAAACAGAATGGTGTGTTGTTTCCCTGGTGCCAGGATCAAGGATGTCTCAGAGAGGGTGCAGAATGTTCTCATGGGGGAGAGGGGCCAGGTCATTGTCCACATTGGAACCAATGACATCGGAAGGGAAAAGGTTGAGATTCTGAAGGGAGATTACAAAGTGTTAGGCAGAAATTTAAAAAGGAGGTCCTCAAGAGTGGTAATATCTGGATTACTCGCGGTGCTACGAGCTAGTGAGGGCAGGAAGAGGACGATAGAGCAGATGAATGCATGGCTGAGGAGCTGGTATATGGGGGAAGGATTCACATTTTTGGATCATTGGAATCTCTTTTGGGATAGAAGTGACTTGTACAAGAAGGACATATTGCACCTAAATTGGAAGGGGACTAATATACTGGCAGGGAGATTTGCTAGAGCTGCTCAGGAGG
>NC_057746.1:3463925-3464979 GCF_004010195.1 Chiloscyllium plagiosum | reverse complement strand
GGAGAAGACCCAGGGAGATAGTGAGGAAGGAGATCAATCAGAGACTGGTACAGTTGAGAATATAAGGGAGTCAAACAGTCACGGCAGGCAGGGACAAAGTAGGACTAATAAATTAAATTGCATTTATTTCAATGCAAGGGGCCTAACGGGGAAGGCAGATGAACTCAGGGCATGGTTAGGAACATGGGACTGGGATATCATAGCAATTACAAAAACATGGCTCAAGGATGAACAGGACTGCAGCTTAATGCTCCAGGATACAAATGGTATAGGAAGGGAAAGGGAGCAAGAGAGGAGGGGGAGTGGCATTTTTGATAAGGGATAGCATTACAGCTGTGCTGAGAGAAGATATTCCTGGAAATACATCCAGGGAAGTTATTTGGGTGGAACTGAGAAATAAGAAACGGATGATAACCTGTTTGGGATTGTATTATAGACCCCGCAATAGTCAGAGGGAAATTGAGAACTAAAATTGTAAGGAGATCGCCATTATCTGTAAGAGAAATAGGGTGGTTATGGTAGGAGATTTTAACTTTCTGAACATTGACTGGGACTGCCATAGTGTTAAGGGTTTAGATGTAGAGGAATTTCTTAAGTGTGTACAAGAAAATTTTCTGATTCAGTATGTGGATGTACCTCCTAGAGAAGGTGCAAAACCTGACTTACTCTTGGGAAATAAGGCAGGGCAGGTGACTGAGATGTCAGTGGGACAGCATTTTGAGGCTCGCGACCATAATTCTATTAGATTTAAAATAATGATGGAAAAGGATAGACCAGATTTAAACATTGAAGTTCTAAATTGGAGAAAAGTCAATTTTGACGGTATTAGGCAAGAACTTTCGAAAGCTGATTGGGGGCAGATGTTAGACAATAGATTAGATTATTTACAGGGTGGAAACAGGCCCTTCGGCCCAACAAGTCCACACTGACCCGCCGAAGCGCAACCCACCCATACCCCTACCCCTACATTTACCCCTTTAACCTAACACTATGGGCAATTTAGCGTGGCCAATTCACCTGACCCTGCACATCTTTGGACTGTGGGAGGAAACCG
>NC_057746.1:3450945-3463046 GCF_004010195.1 Chiloscyllium plagiosum | reverse complement strand
AGGTAGTAATCTGCTTTCCTGTTCTTGCCACCAAAGTGGATAATCATACATTTATCCACATTAAACTGCATCTGCCATGCATCTGCCCACTCACTTAACTTGTCCAGGTCACCCTGTAATCTCCTAACATCCTCATCACATTTCACCCTGCCACCCAGCTTTGTATCATCAGCAAATTTGCTAATGTTATTACTAATACCATCTTCTATATCATTAATATACATTGTAAAAAGCTGCGGTCCCAGCATGGATCCCTGCGGTACCCCACTGGTCACTGCCTGCCATTCCAAAATGGAGCTGTTTATCACTACTCTTTGTTTCCTATCAACCAACCAACTTTCAATCCAAGTTAGGACTTTGCCCCCAATATCATGCGCCCTAATTTTGCTCACTAACCTCCTATCAAAAGCTTTCTGAAAGTCCAGGTACACTACATCTACTGGATCTCCCTCGTCCATCTTCAGAGTTACATCCTCAAAACATTCTAGAAGATTAGTCAAGCATGATTTCCCCTTCATAAATCCATGCTGACTCTGACCTGTCCTGTTACTACTATCCAGATGTGTCATAATTTCATCCTTTCTAATAGACTCCAGCATCTTTCCCACCACTGAGGTCAGACTAACTGGTCTATAATTTCTTGCTTTCTCTCTCCTACCTTTCTTAAAAAGTGGTACAACATTAGCCACCCTCCAATCCGCAGGAACTGATCCCGAATCTATCGAACTCTGGAAAATAATCACCAGTGCATCCATGATTTCTCAAGCCACCTCCTTCAGTACCCTGGAATGTAGACCATCAGGGCCCGGGGACTTATCAACCTTCAGACCTAACAGTCTCTCCAACACCAATTCCTGGTAAATATAAATTCCCTTCAGTTCAGGTCCTTCAGCCACTGTTACCTCCGGGAGATTGCTTGTGTCTTCCCCAGTGAACACAAATCTGAAGTACCAATTCAATTCTTCTGCCATTTCTTTGTTCCCTGTAATATATTCCCCTGTTTCTGTCTTCAAGGGCCCAATTTTAGTCTTAACCATTTTTTTGCCTTTCACATACCTAAAACAGCTTTTACTATCCTCCTTTATATTTTTGGCCAGTTTACCTTCATACCTCATTTTTTCTCTGCGTATTTCCTTCTTAGTAATCCAGGTAAAGGGTTTATTGGTCAGGTAAAGGGTTCGCAGGTAAAGGGACGGCTGGAAAATGGGAAACCCTCAGAAATGAGATGACGAGAATCCAGATAAAGTATATTCCTGTCAGGGTGAAAGGAAAGGCTGATAGGTATAGAGAATGCTGGATGACTAAAGAAATTGAGGGTTTGTTTAAGAAAAAGAAGGAAGCATATGAAAGGTATAGACAGGATATATCGAGTGAATCCTTAGAAGGGTGTAAAGGAAGTAGGAGTATACTTAAGAGGGAAATCAGGAGGGCAAAAAGGGGACATGTGATAATTTGGCAAATACAATTAAGGAGAATCCAAAGAGTTTTTACAAATACATGAAGGACAAAAGGGTAACTAGGGAGAGAATAGGGCCCCTCAAAGATCAGCATCTAATGTGTGGAGCCACAGAAAATTCGGGGGGATACTAAATGAATATTTTACATCAGTATTTACTGTGGAAAAGGATATGGAAGATATAGACTGTAGGGAAATAGATGGTGACATCTTGCAACATGTCCAGATTACAGAGGAGTAAGTGTTAGATATCTTGAAATGCATTAAAATGGATAAATCCCCAGGACCTGATCAGGTGTATCCTAGAATTCTGTGGGAAGCTAGAGAAGTGATTGCTGGGCCTCTTGCTGAGATATTTGTATCATCGATATTCACAGGTGAGGTGCCGGAAGACTGGAGGTTGGCAAACCTGGTGCCACTGTTTACGCAGGGTGTTAAGGACAAGCCAGGGAACTATAGACCAGTAAGCCTGATGTCGGTGATGGACAAGTTGTTGGAGGGAATCCTGAGGGACAGGATTTACATGTATTTGGAAAAGCAAGGACTGATTAGGGATAGTCAACATGGTTTTGTGTGTGGGAAATCATGTCTCACAAACTTGATTAATTTTTTTTGAGGAAGTAACAAAGAGGATTGATGAGAGCAGAGCGGTAGGTGTGATCTATATGGACTTCAGTAAGGCATTTGACAAGATTCCCTATGGGAGACTGATTAACAAGGTTAGATCTCATGGAATATAGGGAGAACTAGCCATTTGGACACAGAACTGGCTCAAAGGTAGAAGACAGAGGGTGGTGGTGGAGGGTTGCTTTTCAGACTGGAGGCCTGTGACCAGTGGAGTGCCACACGGATCGATGCTGGGTCCTCTACGTTTTGTCATTTACATGATTTGGATGCGAGCATAAGAGGTACAGTTAGTACGTTTGTAGATGACAGCAAAATTGGAGATGTAGTGGACAGCGAAGAGGGTTACCTCAGATTACAACAGGATCTGGACCAGATGGGCCAATGGGCTGAGAAGCAGCAGATGGAGTTTAATTCAAATAAATGCGAGGTGCTGCATTTTGGGAAAGCAAATCTTAGCAGGACTTATACACTTAATGGTAAGGTCCTAGAGAGTGTTGCTGAACAAAGAGACCTTGGAGTGCAGGTTCATAGCTCCTTGAAAGTGGAGTCGCAGGTAGATAGGATAGTGAAGAAAGCTTTTGGTATGCTCTCCTTTATTGGTCAGAGTATTGAGTACAGGAGTTGGGAGGTCATGTTGCGGCTGTACAGGACATTGGTTAGGCCACTGTTGGAATATTGCGTGCAGTTCTGGTCTCCTTCCTATCGGAAAGATGTTGTGAAACTTGAAAGGGTTCAGAAAAGATTTACAAGGATGTTGCCAGGGTTGCAGAATTTGAGCTACAGGGAGAGGCTGAACAGGTTGGGGCTGTTTTCCCTAGAGCGGCGGAGGCTGAGGGGTGACCTTATAGAGGTTTACAAAATTATGAGGGGCATGGATAGGGTAAATAGGCAAAGTCGTTTCCCTGGGGTCGGGGTGTCCAGAACTACAGGGCGTAGGTTTAGCGTGAGAGAGGAAAGATATAAAAGAGATCTCAGGGGCAACATTTTCACACAGAGGGTGGTACGGGTATGGAATGCGCTCTCAGAGGAAGTGGTGGAGCAACATTTAAGAGGCATTTGAATGGGTATATGAATAGGAAGGATTTGGAGAGATATGGGCCGGGTGCTGGCAGGTGGGACTAGATTGGGTTGGGATATCTGGTCGGTGTGGACAGGTTAGACCAAAGGGTCTGCTTCCATGCTGTACATCTCTATGACTTTATATGAACCACCCTTTTTCTAAAAAATTTACACCTCATCTTTTTAAATCAGTCTTCTCGCACCTTAATAATGTGCTCCCTCACCTTGAAATCCCCCATCTTAGGGAAAATTAACTTTGTGTATACCTCTCATTATTTTTATCAACTTCTGTCAGGTTGCCTCTCAATCTCCTATGCTCCAGTGAAGAGACTCAGCCTATCCAGCCTTTCTGTGTAAGCCAAGCTTTCCATATCCAGTAACGTCCTGGTAAGTCTCTTCTAAACCCCCTCCAGCTTAATAATATCCTTCCTACAACTGGGCAACCAGCACTGGACACAGTATTCCTGATGAGGCTTCACCACAGGATTTTTACTGATTTCCTATTGTTGAGTTCTGTGTCTGTTTGGAGCTGGTTTGTATCCTGTGGACCATTTGATTGATAAATTATTTATAGAATGGAGGCAATCCTTTCCTGGGTCCTGGTGATCAGCACGGTCTGCATCTCCCATCGCTCACCACTTACCACCACCCCCCCCCCCCCGCACCCAATCATAGATTCATATATATATATAAATACACACACAAGACACCTTAACTGGTCTTCCCATTTAAGTACAGTGACAACAAGAGCAGGTCAGCAGCTAGGAATCCTGTGGTGAGTAGCTAACCTGAGACCCCAAAGTTTGTCCACCATCTATAAGGTACAAGTCAGGAATGTGATGGAATACTTTCCGCCTGACTGGATGACTGCAACTCTGAAAACACTTGGGAAACTTGACACTGTTCAGGACAAAGCTGCCCACTTGATTGGCACCCCATCCACCACCTTCAACATTCATTCCACCAGTGAGGCACACTTGCAGCAGTGTATAACGCTCTCAATTATAAGCGGAGCCCATGTCCTAGTGGTATTATCGCTAGACTATTAATCCATAAATTCAGCTAATGTTCTGGAGTCCTTGGTTTGAAGCCCACCATGGCAGATGGTGTAATTTGAATTCAATAAAAGAATTTGGAATTAAGAATTCATTGATCATCATAAAACCATTGTTGATGTAAGCAAAAATTCATTTGGTTTTTGGGAAGGGAATCTGTCATCCTTACATGGTCTGGTTTACATGTAACTCCAGACCCAGAGCAATGTAGTTGGCTTTTAACTGCCCTCAGGGCAATTAGGGATGTGCAATCAATGCTGGCCTAGCCTGAGGCGCTCACATGCCATGAATGAATTTAAAAATATCAGCTTGGCCAACCTCCTCGCTAGGTGGGCCTTATTACAATTTTTCACTTAGTTGGAAGGTGTATGCAAACTTTAGAAAGGCAAGGTTTGAAGGTTTGCCATGAATGTGAATCTGTATTTCAGGGGGTGGGAAGTGGTTGGAGGCTGGGGAGAAACAATTCCAATCCATTAAATTGATCATTTCCATGAATAATTATTAAAAATGACATTTCAAAACTTCTAGCCAGCACAACAAACTTGCTGTCTGGTTAAGAAGCAAAAATGTGGAGTGGCCAGGTCTCAAATCCTGGTCACCAGGCAAGGGAGGAGGAGAGACCTACCCAACTATGATCCTACCTATACCATCTCACTCCCTACCCATACCTTGCCTCTATATCACAAACATCCCAGGATCAACTCTACTCCCCCTCACACATGACCTGACTCTTGCTCTCCATGCCCCCTCCCCTGAATTTCACTGTCCTCCTCTTTGAAAGCCTCCCTGCCCCATTCCACATAACCACCTCCCCATAGCATAGCAACAATTCACAACCCTTCCGACAGCACCTTCTAAACCTGCAACCTTTATCATTGAAAGGACAAGAGCATCAGATACATGGGAACATCATCTCTGCAAATTTCCTTCCAAACTATGCACTAACCTGACTTGAGACTACTTCACTGTTCTGTCACTGTTGCTGGCAATCAATCAACCGAAGCAGTTCAAGAAGGCTTCTCATGGGCAGTTAAAGATGGGCAATAAATGCTCGGCAGTTAGATCCTCTGAAATTATATTCAAAAAGACACCAAGGAGTTGGACCCTTCAGCTCAGGAGGAGAGGGACTTGGAGGAAATCATGTTTCTCTTCCTGTTTTACAGAAGGATTGCACTGTACTACACCAGAGAATACAGAGAGGATAGACACTGCAGACAGATCCTGACCATCATCCAAGGAACAACTACTCAGCTGTGGAAAGACATCCAATTCCTTCACAGCATTGCTCAACACAGAGAAGGTTGAGCAGTGAAACTATCATCTGGAAATCGGTCAGATCAGAGGAGCTCTGACATATCATCAGATCTGAAACTGGTCAGTGATGTGGAGCCTTTAATCAGAACCAGCCTTTCTGATTCTTCAGCTGTGGGCGATCAATCAGAGTGAGGCTAGGAAGAAGAGGAAGTGGCCCCAATCATTCACTGAGCCTCTTGAACCACTGACTCATTCCGACAAGGTGGAAACTGTTCATGTGTGAGGTGTGTAAGGAGGATTCCACAGGCTCACAAGCTCTAGCACAAAAGTTGCATCACTAAACAACCACCTGGGGGAAAAACCATTCGAGTGTGAGATGTGTGACCAGGGTTTCATGCAGTCATCGATGCTCACAAAACACCAAAATATCCATACTAGGGAGAAGCCATTCATTTGTGGAGTGTGCAATAAATCATTCTCTCGGTCATCACACCTTCGCAATCACCGATATGTTCATACAGGGGAGAAACCATTTAAATGTGAAGTTTGTGATAAAGCTTTTGCAACATCTACGACCCTCCTGAATCATCAACGCATTCACACAGGGGAGAAACCCTTCAGCTGTCAGGTTTGTGACAAATCTTTCATCTACTCTTCTGATCTGAAGACACACCAAAGGATCCACACAGGGGAGAAACCTTACAGGTGTGACATATGTGACCAAGCCTTCACACACTCGTTGACTCTTGTGAATCACCGGCGCATTCACACTGGGGAGAAACCATTCAAGTGCAAGTCGTGTGAAAAATCATTCTCACAGTCATCACACCTCCGCTTGCATTTACGCATTCACACTGGGGAGAAACCATTTGCATGCCAAGTTTGTGACAAATCATTCTCGCAACCATCGCACCTCCGCATCCACCAACGCATCCATACAGGAGAGAAACCATTCATATGCAAAGTGTGTGACAAATCATTCTCGCAATTATCGAACCTCCGACTCCACCAGTCCATGCACACAGGGGAGAAACCATTCACATGTGATGTTTGTGACAAATCATTCTCGAAGTCATCGTGTCTCCTTGACCACCAACGCATTCACACAGGGGACAAGCCATTTATGTGCAAGTTGTGTGACAAATTATTCTCACGATCATCAGCCCTCCTCAACCACCAACGCATTCACACAGGGGACCAACCATTCACGTGTGACGTGTGTAACAAATCATTCTCTGTCTCGTCAACTCTCCGCGTCCATCAACGCATTCACACAGGGGAGAAACCATTCAGGTGTGAAGTGTGTGACAAGTCATTCACCGACTCATCAACTCTCCGTGTACACCGTCGCACTCACACAGGGGAGAAACCATTCACATGCGAAGTGTGTGACAAATCATTCTCGGACTTATCGACCCTTCGTGCACATCGACGTGTTCATACCGGGGATAAACCATTTATGTGTGTTGTGTGCAAGAAATCATTCTCACAGTCGTCAAACCTTAGGAGACACCAGCGTTTACATACAGGGGAGAAACCATTCAGACGTGAGATTTCTAATTAGGCTTTTACTGACGATGCTTTTGTGAGACACCAAAGAATTCATGAAGGGTGAAGTCCTTTGAATGAGAGGTATATGACAAACCCTTCACATGATTATTGAGCCTGGAAGTCCTTCACTGGAGTGTTGGTCCACACTGGAGATAAAGTCTTCAGGTGTGATATTTCAACAAAATGTTTGGGACATCATTGAACCTCCTGATATAGCAGACGATTCACACTTTGAAGAACAGGATGTGAGAAATGTTACAAATCTTTCTTGCATTTAACAAACCTCTGCGCACACCAACACATTCACCCAGGGGAGAAACTAATCAACTGAGGTGTGAGACAAAGCCTAGATAGATTTAAACAGCCATCTGCAGTAGCAGGGGAGGGGCCCATCCATCGTGTATGCGATTTGCAATAAAACTTCTGTGACAGTTTCTTCCTGTGTAGACACCTGTTTTCTGTGTGTGGTATGTTTAAACAGAAGCGGAGGGCGACCAGGTGTGCGTCGGCTACATGGCCCTGCACTTTATATGCAATAGTGCTCTTGATAAACCAGAAGATGCAAAACATTGGAATCAAGCAGCATTATCCCAGAGTTGTCATAGATGTGAATACGCTCAACTGAACCCTTCAAAGTTCCCAACTTACCTGACTGACAAATGCAGGTACAAAGAACTCATCAGATTTCTATCCAAAACAAGAAAACAGCTATTCATTGCAAATCAATTTTTTTTAACTGAAGGCAGAAAAGAAACATGAATGACTAAATACACCTCCCTATAACTTCAATTTTACCCCTTTGCAAAATTCCCATAAGACACACAAACAGGTGCACAAAGTGCTAAGATAAAATACAAATAATAAAGATGGGAGACACAAAATGTCACTGAAACACAGTTCTGGCACCAATTTGGATTACAGGCACTCATTCGATATTTTCTTTCGACTCTTCGGTGATGACATGAGGTTGTGGACACACAGATTGTCACTGCCCCTTTTCCTTTCACAAAGGGAATTTGCAATGTCCTTTTACTTCTGCACTCACAGAACAGAGGCCAAGAAAAATATTTTTTTCCTCCACAGACTAAATGTTCTAGCTGTACTCTCCAAACACAAAGCTATACCCACTGGCCAGGAGCTAGTCAACAAATTGTTACTGTGCTGAGTACTGCTGATCACACACAACTAATCTTTGTTCAAAGAACTGATTAAAAGTCTGTCACAGGGACTCGAACCTACACAGCAAGGTGTCTATCACTACTGGACAAGGGCCACATTGTGGATAAACATTTCTATGTTCAAAATTGCAACAATCCATTGTTTTAATGTATCTTTTTTTACTATGTTTAACTCTACTATCCAAAAACAAACAGAAGTATTCCTTGTAATGTTGAACAGGGTTGAGGTGAGCATTGGCCAGACCCCTCACGCACTTCTCCCTTGTACAAGGTATACTCAAAATTGTCTGTTGTGAAGAATGTTTCAATAACTGTCCTGATACAGGTTGGAAGCACGTTTTAAGTGCAAGTATGTGACAATGTGAAACATGTTAAAGTCCCTGGTATGAGCTGGAATGGACACTGTTCTGACATGCATAAATCTTGTGGAATAACCCACTCTTCCCAGGAAATCTTCATCCCTCCCTGCTGCTAATCTCCTCAAGCCCTCAGTCCTATACTGGAGTGTTAAACAGCAGTTGTTGTGCTCAAGTCCTGGAGTAGGACTTGAACCCCCAACCCTCCATTGCAGAGAGCAAAGCTATGTGTTCAAGTCCCTAACTCTAGATGAATTCGTCTATGAACGTGGATTAAAGTTGTCGGGCCAGGAATTGAATGCCTGAGGCTGTAGACTCGCAGTACTACCCCACCACAGTTTAATGAGAAACAATCGTATTATAAATTGAATGAAGAAATTATCTTGTAAATGATAATATTTTGCATTGATCACGAAGCCAATCAGATCACTCTTCAATAAAACTCTTCCAATTGGTCACAAAAGGTGTACAGTGTTTGCTTTAATAAAACTCCTTGACAAATATTCAGCAACACACTGCACAGATTGAACCACAAATCTTACAGTACAGAAGGAGACCTTTCACCCCATTGCATCTGAACCTGTTCTGTTACCTGTATCAATCTCCTATCTTTCCCCATATTCATCCACACGATTTCTATACATATAATCATCCAATGAGGTATAGTTAGTAAGTTTGCAGATGACACCAAAATTGGAGGTGTAGTGGACAGTGAAGAAGGTTACCTCAGATTACAACGGAATCTTGATCAGATGGGCCAATGGACTGAGAAGTGGCAGATGGAGTTTAATTCAGATAAATGTGAGGTGCTGCATTTTGGGAAAGAAAATCTTGGCATGACTTATACACTTCATCTTAAGGTCTTAGGGAGTGCTGCTGAACAAAAAGACCTTGGAGTGTAGATTCATGGATCCTTGAAAGGATAGTGAAGAAGGTGTTTGGTATGCTTTTCTTTATTGGTCAGAGAGAGTACAGGAGTTGGGAGGTCATGTTGCGGCTGTACAGGACATTGGTTAGGCCACTGTTGGAATATTGCATGCAATTCTGGTCTCCTTCCTTTTGGAAAGATGTTGTGAAACTTGAAACGGTTCAGGAAACATTTACAAGGATGTTGCCAGGGTTGGAGAATTTGAGCTATGGAGAGAGGTTGAATAGGCTGGGGCTGTTTCTCCTGGAGCGTCAGAGGCTGAGGGGTGACTTTATAGAGGTTTATAAAATCATGAGGGGCATAAATAGATGAAGTATTTTCCCTGGGGTGGGTGAGTCCAGACTGGAGGGTATGATTTTAGGGTGGGAGGGGAAAGATATAAAAGAGACCGAAAGGGCAATGTTTTCATGCAGTGGTACATGTATGGAACGAGCTGCCAGAGGAGGTGGCTAGGACAATTACAACATTTAAAAGGCATTTGGATGGGTATATGAATAGGAAGAGTTTGGAGGGATATGGGCTGGGTGCTGGCAGGTGGGACTACATTGGGTCGGGATATCTGGTCAGCATGGACAAGTTGGACGAAAGGGTCTGTTTCCGTACTGTACATCTCTATGACTCCATGACTAAGTGAAATGGATAATGGGGCTCTGTAGATGTAATATATCTGGACTTTCAGAAGACATTTGATAAGGTGCCACAGAGAAGGTTGATATGCAAGGTGAGGTCACATGAGATGCAAGGTCATATTTTACTTTGGATAGAGAATTGACTAACCAACAAAAAGCAGAGTTGGGATAAATGGGTCTTTTTCTGTGGGAAGAGTCTTCAATTATGTTGGCTATTTTCCTGAAGCAGCAGAGGGGGAAGGCCAAGGAAAACCTATACAATTCTAAAAGGACTAGACAAAGTAAACTCAGGAAGAATGTCTCCACTGACTGTGGAGTCCAGAACCAGAGGTCATAGTCTAAGTTACAGAGTAGGCCATTTCAGACAGGGATAAGGAGAAATGTCTTCACTGGTGAATTGTGAGCCTGTGGAATTCTCTGCTCCAGAAAGTTATTGGGGTCAAAATATTGAATGTTTTCAAGAAGAAGCTAGATTGGGCAAAAGGGATCAAGGGATACAGAGAGAAAGCGGTACAAGGTACTGAGTAGGATGATAAGCTATGATCAGGTTGAATTGTGCAGCAGGCCTGAAGGGATCAACTGTCAACTGCAGCTGCTATTTACAACATTTCTACGATAGTGAATCAGGACATTCCGAGAGAGGTGGAGGGGCACGAGAAGATGTGAATGTTGAGAGTTGGAAATTCGAGCTGAAGAAGAACTGGACCTGTACAGGAGGTGACTGCTAGACAGGGCGGCTGTCAGGTATCAACTCATAGGGTAGATACACAATGAGTCACATCTTACTTTCTGAGTCATTGAGACAACGCACAAGTCTCATAGAACACTAAAGATAATCAGTCTCCTCTCTTGCTTCCTTCTTTGCCACTAATCCTTGTGTGTCTCCACACTCTTTCCTGTGGCCCTCCTTTCTGTGCATGTGCTAACCCCACTACTGCATACTATCACTGCCTTGGATTCCGTGAGACTTCCTCTTCTAATCTGCTGTCAAAAACATCAGAGGCTATACATCCCATGCTGATGTTGTCAGTTTGAAAGCCTCCAAGGATGAAGAATGCTATTCCCACACTGGAAATCTCTGTCAAACATTTACCAGGGGAACTGTGACAGCAGCTGCAATAAGTGAGGTTTTATTCAGATGGGACAATGACAAGTTTAAATCCTCACCTGATATGCTGCTCAAAGTCACCTCCATTTCCCCGGTCAGTTTCCCAAGTTTCAGGAAACTCATGTTGCTCCAGAAATATTTGGATTGACTGTGAGAGACGTCAATCAGAGAGCCCACCCACTCTGCACATTGTCTCCTCTTCCAGAGCTGGTTCACTTCCTATAGGGACTGAAAACCAAGTGAGGAGATGGTGAGTGAAGGAGCAGCTTTTATACAAATTGTATCCCATAATATCCACACCAATCTTCAGCAGTCTGACTATCCTGTGGGCAGTCAGGGGGTGGAAATGTCCCTTTATGCTGTGTGAGAAGATCCAGCTGAGAGAGCTGTTTACTCGGTGCTTTGTGCTGAACTGTGTGACTGGAGCTGTGTGTTAGATATTGAGTGTGTTTATTGGAAGCATTTCCCTCTGACTTCCAGGCTGAGTTTTGTTGATAGAGTCACAGAGATGTATAGCATGGAAACAGATCCTTCAGTCCAACCCATCCATGCCGACCAGATATCCCAACCCAATCCAGTCCCACTGCCAGCAGCCGGCCCATATCCCACCAAACTCTTCCTATTCATATACCCATCCAAATGCCTCTTAAATGTTGCAATTGTACCAGCCTCCACCACATTCTCTGGCAGCTCATTCCATACACGTACCACCCTCTGCGTGAAAGAGTTGCTCCTTAGGTCTCTTTTCTATCTTTCCCCTCTCACCCTAAACCTATTCCCTCTAGTTCCGGACTCCCCGATCCCAGGGAAAAGACTTTGCCTATTTATCCTATCCATGCCCCTCATAATTTTGTAAACCTCTATAAGGTCACCCCTCAGCCTCCAACGGTCCAGGGAAAA
>NC_057746.1:3449195-3450726 GCF_004010195.1 Chiloscyllium plagiosum | reverse complement strand
TTCGCATCCAAATCATTTATGTAAATGGCAAAAAGTAGAGGACCCAGCACCGATCCTTGTGGCACTCCACTGGTCACAGGCCTCCAGTCTGAAAAGCAACCCTCCACCACCACCCTCTGTCTTCTACCTTTGAGCCAGTTCTGTGTCCAAATGGCTAGTTCTCCCTATATTCCATGAGATCTAACCTTGCTAATCAGTCTCCCATGGGGAACCTTGTCGAACGCCTTACTGAAGTCCATATAGGTCACATCTACTGCTCTGCCCTCATCAATCTTCTCTGTTACTTCTTCAAAAAACTCAATCAAGTTTGTGAGACATGATTTCCCACACACAAAATCATGTTGACTATCCGGAATCAGACCTTGCTTTTCCAAATACATGTACATCCTGTCCCTCAGGATTCCCTCCAACAACTTGCCCACCACTGAGGTCAGGCTTACTGGTCTATAGTTCCCTGGCTTGTCTTTACTACCTTCTTAAACAGTGGCACCACGTTTACCAACCTCCAGTCTTCTGGCACTTCACCTGTGACTATCAATGATACAAATATCTCAGCAAAAGGCCCAGTAATCACTTCTCTAGCTTCCCACAGAGTTCTCGGGTACACCTGATCAGGTCCTGGGGATGTATCCACTTTTAACCGTTTCAAGACATCCAGCTCTTCCTCCTCTGTAATCTGGACGTTTTGCAAGATGTCACCATCTATTTCCCTCCAGTCTATATCTTCCATATCCTTTTCCGCAGTAAATACTGATTGAAAATATTCATTTAGTATCTCCTCCATTTTCTGTGGCTACACACATCAGATGCTGATATTTGAGGGGCCCTCTTCTCTCCCTAGTTACCCTTTTGTCCTTAATATATTTGTAAAAACCCTTTGGATTCTCCTTAATTCTATTTGCCAAAGCTATCTCATGTCCCCTTTTTGCCCTCCTGATTTCCCTCTTAAGTATACTCCTACTTTCTTTATACTCTTCTAAGGATTCACTCGGTCTATCCTGTCTATACCTGACATATGCTTCCTTCTTTTTCTTAAGCAAACCCTCAATTTCTTTAGTCATCCAGCATTCCTTATGCCTACCAGCCTTCCCTTCACCCTGACAGGAATATACTTTCTCTGGATTCGTGTTATCTCATTTCTGAAGGCTTCCCACTTTCCAGTCGTCCCTTTACCTGCGAACATCTACCTCCAATCAGCTTTTGAAAATTCTTGCCTAATACCGTCAAAATTGGCCTTTCTCCAATTTAAAACTTCAACTTTTAGATCTGGTCCATTCTTTTCCATCACTATTTTAAAACGAATAGAATTATGGTCGCTGGCCCCAAAGTGCTCCCCCACTGACACCTCAGTCACCTGCCCTGCCTTATTTCCCAAGAGTAGGTCAAGTTTTGCACCTTCTCTAGTAGGTACATCCACATACTGAATCAGAAAATGGTCTTGTACACACTTAAGAATTTCCTCTCCGTCTACACCTTTAACTCTATGGCAGTCCCAGTTGATGTTTGGAAAGTTAAAATCCCCTACAATAAC
>NC_057746.1:3424785-3447924 GCF_004010195.1 Chiloscyllium plagiosum | reverse complement strand
GATAGTTTAAATCCTCCCAAGTTGTTCTCGCAAATTTCCCTGCCAGTATATTAGTCCCCTTCCAATTTAGGTGCAATCCGTCCTTCTTGTACAGGTCACTTCTACCCCAAAAGAGATTCCAATGATCCAGAAATGTGAATCCTTCTCCCATACACCAGCTCCTCAGCCATGCATTCATCTGCTCTATCCTCCTATTCCTGCCCTCACTGGTTCATAGAACTGGGAGTAATCCGGATCCTACCCTCGAGGATCTCTTTTTTAAATTTCTGCCGAACTCTCTGTAATGTCCCTTCAGAGTTTCAACCTTTTCCCTTCCAATGTGGACAATGACCTCCTGCTGGCCCCTCTCCCCTGTGAGAACATTCTACACCCTCTCTGAGATATCCTTGATCCTGGCACCAGGGAAACAACACACCATTCTGCTTTTTCTCTGCTGGCCACAGAAACGTCTGTCTGTACCTCTGACTACAGAATCCCTTAACACAATTGATCTCTTGGAAGCCGACGTACCCCTCGTTGCATTAGAGCCAGTCTCAATACCAGAAACTTGGCTGTTTGTGCTACGTTCCCCTGAGAATCCATCACCCCCTACATTTTCCAAAACAGCATACCTGTTTGAAATGGGTATGTCCACAAAAGACTCCTGTCCTAGGTGCTGACCTCTCTGACCCTTCCTGGAGTTAACCCATCTATGTGACGGTACCTGAGACTTTCCCCCCTTCCTATAACTGCCATCCATCACATACTGTTGGTGTTGCAAATTCCTCATCGCTTCTATCTGTCTCTCCAACCGATCCACTCGATCACATCCAACAGCATTTATGGCAGATATAATCCGCAGTAACCCTTAAACTCTCTTTAAACTGCCACATCTGACAAGAAGTACATATCACTGCAAAGGCCATTTTTGCTCCTTCACAATCTACAGGACCTAGAAAATAACACCATCTTATTCCTCTACAAACACTGCCCCAGGATAAATTAATAGCTATGGCTTACATTTTAAGTTTAATCAAGAGATTTTTCTCCAAAAACAAATAATCGGGCTCATTCCTGAATATAAGTCGTATGACTCAATGGCTTGTTTCTCACTGTAATTCTGTCTATGTAACTTTCCGTGGTTGGATTTGAATTCTCATCTCAGGACTGTTAAACCATGAACATAACAATTTAGCTGCTTACCTACAGGCATGTTTATTGAAGTTATTTTAATGTTTTCTTCATAGATTTTTACCTGAAGGCCTCGGCCTTTCCCAAAAGCCTGGCTTGGATTTGATAATTTTTTCCCAATGCTGTGGCTGAGAGCTGCAATTGGGATGTGCAGTCTGAGTGAGTACAGTGTTTTTAATTTCTGAGAATAAACCAGAACCCTTCAATTAGCTACGCTGAAGCAATTTTTTCCTTAACTTTTAGCCCAATGTGGTGAAACCAAGTGGATGAAATTTCAAAATCTCCATTGAAATAACTTCCGCTGACTGTGTTTAACATGTAAGGCATACAACTGTGGCATGAACTGAGCACATTGTCATGTGATAGCCTTTTAATACACTGCCTGATTATAACTTCCATCGTCCTGACAGCATTTGGGAAGAGAGGCGCTGGAAAGAGAAAACGAAGTCACCATATTGTCTGCTCCTGGTCACTGTCCAGGATCCGTGCTGGAAACAGATGGTATGTGTCTGTCAAGTGAGGAAAAGGAAAGGACTTATGCCTTATTCCCCCACACAGGCAATAGCAGACTGCCACTCACTGTGGAATAGTCTCGAAACTAAGGAGTCAGAAGAATTGCACCATATTACACCAGAGAATAAAGAGATGATAGATACCACAGATAGATCCTGACCATCACCCATGAAACAACTGCAAAACTGTAGAGATACGTTGAGTTCCTTTGAAGCATTGCTCAACACAAAGAAGGTTGGACAGTGGAACCATCATCTGGAAATCGGTCAGGTCAGGGAGCTTTGATGCTCATCAGATCTGAAACTGGTCAGTGGTGTTGAGCCTTCCATCAGGACCAACCTTTCTCAAGGTTCGGCTTGGGTGATCGGTCAGGGTGAGGCTGGGAAGAAGTGTGAGTGGCTCCAAGTGTGGTGAGAGCTTCAGTCATTCATTGAGCCTCATGAACCACTGGCTCACTCCTAAAGGTGAGATACTGTTAAAGTGTGAGGTGTATGCAGAGTGCTCTATGGGCTCATAAAGATCTCCTGAAACACAAGGTGTATCTGTTGTACAGCTACATGGAAAAGGAACATTTCAAGTGTCAAGTGTGTGACTAAGTCTTTGCACAATTAGCAATGATCCAGAAACACCAACACTTTCACACTGCGGAGAAGCTATTCACGTATGAGATGTGTGATAAAGCATTCACACGGTCATCAAGCCTCAAGGTCCATCGGACAGTCCATACAGGGGAGAAACCCTTTAAGTGTATGGTTTGCAGTAAAACCTTTGCGACATCTACAAGGCTGCTAATGCATCGAACGATTCATACAGGGGAGAAGCTGTTCACATGCAATGTGTGCAACAAATCATTCTTAAACTCATCTGACTTTCGTGTGCACCAACATTTTCACACAGGAGAGAAACCATTCTCATGTGAGCTCTGTGACAAATCTTTCTCAGGCTTATCAACCCTCCGTAGACACCAGCGGATTCACACAGGGGAGAAACCATTCATATGTGAGGTGTGCAAAAAATCATTCTCACGGTTAACGAACCTGCAGATCCACCAACGCATTCACACAGGGGAGAAGCCATTCACATGTGAGGTGTGTGACAAAACATTCTCACGCTCAGGAACCCTGCGCAAACATCAACTTATTCACACGGACGAAAAACCCTTCCCATGCGAATTGTGTGACAAATCATTCTTGCAGTTAACCAGCCTCCAGATCCACCAACGCATTCACACTGGGGAGAAACCATTCACATGTGAAGTATGTGACAAGTCGTTCTCAGCCTCATCAACCCTCCTAGTACACAGCCGTATTCACACAGGGGTGAAGCCGTTCACATGTGAGGTGTGTGACAAATCATTCACACGCTCAGGAACACTGAGTAAACATCAATTTATTCACACGGGTGAGAAACCCTTCCCATGCGAATTGTGTGACAAATCATACTTGAAGTTAACCAGTCTCCAGATCCACCAACGCATTCACACTGGGGAGAAACCATTCACATGTGAAGTATGTGACAAGTCGTTCTCAGCCTCATCAACCCTCCTAGTACACAGCCGCATTCACACAGGGGAGAAGCCGTTCACATGTGAGGTGTGTGACAAATCATTCTCACACTCAGGAACTCTGCGCAAACACAGTCGTTCTCAGACTCATCAACCCTCCGCAAACACAGCCGTATTCACACAGGGGAGAAGCCGTTCACATGTGAGGAATGTGACCAATCATTCTTGGATTCATCAACCCTCCGCAGGCATCAACACACCCACACAGGGAAGAAACTATTCAGATGTGAGGTTTGCAGTAAAGCTTTTGTAACATCAACAAGTCTTCTAATACATCAGAGGATCCACACAGGGGAAAAACCATTTCGGTGTAAATTGTGTGACAAGTCATTCTTGTGGCCCTCAAACCTCCTTCGACACCAATGCATTCACATGAGGGAGAAACCATTCAGGTGCAAGGTGTGCAACAAAGCCTTCGCACAATCATCGAGCCTCCTGGTCCATCAGATAATTCACACAGGGGAGAAACCCTTCAGGTGTGAGGTGTGCGTTAAATCATTCTCACGGCTATCGAGCCTCCACCGACACCAGCGCATTCATACAGGGGAGAAACCATTCAAGTGTGAGGTGTGTGCCAAATTGTTTTCACAGTCATCGCACATCTGCAAACACCAACGTGTTCACATGGTAGAAACCACTTAAGAGCATGGTGTGGAACAATTCATTCCCCTCTATGTATACCAACGTTCACATAGTGGAAAAAACATACATGTGTGAGGTTTGAGATAAAGCTTTGTGACATCTTTGACACTCCTGAAGGACCAGAGCACTCACTGAGTGGAAAAAAAAAATCAAGTGTGAGCTTTGTCTTTCATCAAATCCTCTGCACTCCTGATACATTAGTGGATTCACAAAAGGGAGAAACCCTTCAAGAGTGAGGTGTACAACAACTCCTTCTGACACTCATCGATTTTCCACACATATCAACACATTCACATGACGGAAAAGCTGCTCAAGTGTGATAAATCATTTTCAAAGTTTTGGAACCTCCAGTCCAATGCGGAGATTTGCACAGAGAAAGATTCTTCAGGTGTATTGTTTCTGACAAACCTGTCAGCTCTTTCTTTCACCTCTTGAAGGAACATCCATCCATCCTGGTAACAAACCATTCATGTGTGAAGTGTGTGATAAGGCTTTCGCATCGGCATGTCTTCTGATCCATCAACACGTTCACACAGGGGAGAAGCCCTGTCAGTGAATTCTGTGATACAGTTGTCAGACCTCCTGGAATATCAGTGAACCTACATGGCAGAGTAGCTTTTCCAATGTGACTTGTGGCAAGATTGTTTCACCTCTTCCTTCCCTCTCCAAATGGACTCAGAGCTGGGTCAACTGCTTACTGAGGGCTGTCTGTGTTGTTTCCCCTCCAGTACTCACACAGAGAGAGCTGCCGTTCCAAAGCACTGTCTGTCTCAGCAGGGTCTGTCTCAAGCCTCTCCCACCATCAGTCTCATTGATTCAAGAAGGTCATAGTAATCTTTGACCCAATCACCAAACATCACCAAAAGAAGACATCTGTACATATACAAGTTCTTGCTTCTGCAGAAGCCATTGTGTCTTGAGAATGGTAGTAGAACTAGTGAAGAAAGAAATAGAGAGAAAAAGATCAGAGGGAATGTGCAGATGAGAAGTACAGAATGAGATAGAGAGAGGAGTGGAATAGAGACAGACATTGAGGAAGTTTGGAAGTGGTGGGGATGTGGTTTGGGGCAGGACAGAAAGAGAGAGAGAGAGAGAAGCTATGACCAACATTCAAAAATACTCACTTTACACATTTACAGTGTAATTTATTTAATTATGATTTTGCAACTTTTTTTTAATGTTAGTCCATTATTTGGTAAATTATGTTGTGAGTAAAGCTTAATGTAGAGAGGTTTGGGGTAGAGAGAAGAAAACCTGTTCTGGAGTATGTCCAATTTTGTTCTGTCCCCCTTATGATTTTCTTTCAATGTCTCTGCTACAGAAGTGTCTGTCTGAGGATCGGCTTTTTCTGACTGTCTGTGTTAGGGTGACCTTTGATGTGTCGAAGAGGCCTACATTCCAGGAAACTGCTGCTTCCAGACTAGTTTGATTTCTCAAATTTCTTCAAACTTCAGCTCTAAGGAGCCCCTAAAAATAGAAACATGGCCTTTGAGTAAATCTCAAATAGAGACCTCAGTATTTTGACCACGGTTAGGTAGGGAAATAGGGATAGACGTGACAGAGATAGGAAGGGTTTGAGGCCATGGGGCAATTTGTATCTGAGCATCTGGCCCGTTATCTGTGACCAAAGACTCTGGGAGTCTATGTATTGCAAAAGCTGCATGCAGCTTTTCTATTGTCATCCCAATGTTTAAGAAATTAACATTTTGCATGGCCAGTATGGAAAATAAAGAGCATGAAAGCATGGGAAGGGTTAAAGCATGAAGACCACTGGCAATCTGTGGTCTGTGGAAGGCAGGATGGAATAAGAATAGTGGAATGCTCTTACATCAAATTAGCAGAGTAAGGTTAAGGCTGAAAGATCACTATGGCGAGATGAGATAACAGTTAGTAGAGCTAGTTTTCCTGTTAAGTGTTATTATGACAGAATTGGGACCATACATATTTGGGACATGATATTAAAATATCTAATTAATAGTAGAGTCAGCTTGAGACAGGAGACTATTGTAATGGATGGAATAGCTAAATATCTATCATGACAGATTGGTCTGGAATGAAAGACCATTATTGCAAAGAGTTAGTAATAAATATCTAACTGTAACATTAGAATAACATTAAGTAGAATGTACAACTAAAGAGATAATGGGAACTAACATCACTGGTTTATTGTGTGGCTAGAGTGAGGTACTTTGATTAATATAGTTGGACATGCTGATAAGCTAACAGAAACATGATAAAAAAATATTAAAAACCACAGACCCTGAGGTTCGTGGGTATTCGAGAATCTGCTTTCTCGGTGTCACGGTTTTTTGTTTGTAAATAAAAGACCGGCTTCTTGAAGAACTCTCTGCGTCTCCTGCTTCTCTACATTTTCTCCACGGCACCAACCACTTTGAGTGGGCGTCCACAATGACTAAGAGCATTGAGCTCATGAAAGGACCCACAAAATCAATGTGTGACCAAGCCCAGGGTTTACCAGGCCACTCCCATGAAAGTGGAGGAAGCTGCTGGTGGTAATTTCTGTCCTTGTTGGCACTCTCGGCACTGTCCACCAATGCAACTAGGTCTGCATCCAATCCTGGCCACCGGACATGACTTTCTCCAACACTGTGGGCAGCACGGTGGCACAGTGGTTAGCACTGAAGCCTCACAGCGCCAGAGACCTGGGTTCAATTCCCGCCTCAGACAACTGTCTGTGTGGAGTTTGCACATTTTCCCCGTGTCTGCGTGGGTTTCCTCCCACAGTCCAAAAATGTGCAGGTTAGGTGAACTAGCCGTGCTAAATTTCCCATAGTGTTAGGTGAAGGGGTAATGTAGTGGGGTGGGTTGCTCTTTGGAGGTTCAGTGTGGACTTGTTGGGCCGAAGGGCCTGTTTTCACACTAATTAATCTAACCTAATCTTCATTTTGGAAACTCCTGAGTTTAGCCAGTATCTGGCAATGACGTTTGCTCTTGCTCCCCATGATATGTTGTTTTCTACTGTGATATGGTCTCTCCCGGTCATCCCTTAAGTTATAAATTCTAGATAAAACAGACTTAATTTGTATAGTTTCTCCTTAAAATCCAGATATCATTCTTATAAATCAACATTGTACTCCCTCCAAAGCCATTATATCCTTCCTAAGATCTAGTGCCCAGATCTGCTCACAGTTGTCCAAGTGGTTTTGTATAAGTGCAGCTTAATTTTTACATCCTTGTACTTCATTTCTCAAGATATTAAGGCCAGCATTCCATTAGCTTTCTTGATTATTTTCTGCATCTGTTTGTAACATTTTAAAGATCTATGCACCTGAACCCCCAAATCTATGGATATCCTGTGGACATTTGAATTCATAGTAGCCTGAATTCTCCTTTTTTGATCCAAAATGGAAAACCTCACACTTGCCTACATTGAACTCCATCTGCCATTTTACCTATTCACTTATCGACACTATCATTGACACTATCTACAGTGTCTCCTAACTTTTGGTCATCAGCAAATAAGGAGATATAACTTTCTATGCCATTATCCAAGTTGTTAATAAATATTGTAAATAATTGAGCCCCTAACACAGATCCTGGGGACATCACAGGTCACATCCTGCCAATTTGAGTACCTACCCATTATTCTTCCTTTACTGTTTGGAATGCTTTTTGGAAGTCCATATAAACAACCACGGACATTCCCGTACCAAGTAGCATGGTCATCTCTTGAAAATAATCAATGAGGTTTGTCAGGCATGACATATCTATCATCAATCTATGCTGGCTGTTCCTGAATAACTGAAAAATTTCAAGTTGTTCAGTTACCCCATTCTTGATTATAGACTCAAACAATTTGTCCACCAAAGATGTTAGGCTAGCTGGTCTGTATGGGGTAACTGAACACCTTGAAAATTTTCATTAATTGACACTGTCGGTTTTACTCGGCAATTTGAGAACCAGGGGAGTTGGTATCTGAATTTTTGATGACATTAAGACGACTGGCAGAGGCATGTGTCTTTGGTTTAACTCTTAATGAGATGCTGACAGACTGTCTTGTACATGGGATTAATGATGTAACCAAGCAAAAGCACCCAGTAGCTGAAACCCAACTGGACGCTCAGACGCCCTAGTTCTAGACTCCTCAATGAGGAAAACATCCACCATCATCTAGTCTGCCTAGCCCTGGGAGAATTTTATGTTTTTCAATCTTCTCTCATGCTTTTAAAATCACGTGAATACAGGCCCAATCCAAACAATGTCTCATAGGCAGTCCTGTAATCCCACTATTAGTCTAGTGAATCTCCATTGCATTCCCTCAATGACTAATATATCCTTTCTGACGAAGGGAGACAAAAACAGTGCACATTACTCCAGATTCGGTCTCACCAAGGCCCTGTATAATTGCAGTAATGACACCCCTATTTCAGAACTCAAAGCCTCTTGTCATGAAGGCCAGTATACTATTTGCCTTCTAAACTGCTTGATGCACTTGCCTGTCTTCCTCAATTGGACAATCAGATCCCCTTTTACATTCACAGTTCCCAATATGACCCCATTTAAATAATACTCTTCCTTTTTGTTTTTCATGCTAAAGTGTACACATTCACATTTAGTCATGTTGTACTTTATCTGGCACATATTCATCCACTTATCAACTTGTTTAAATCACCTTGCAGTTTCCTTGCATGCTCTTCACATTTCATAATCCCATCAAGTTTTGTATCCTGAGCAAACTTGGAAATGTTGCATGTAGTTTCCTTATCCAGTTAATTTATCTGTTTTGTGAACAGCTGGGACCTAAGCACTGATCTGTCCAGTACCCCACTAGTCAGTGCCTGTCACTTGGTAAAATACCCATTTTTTTCCATTCTGATTTGTGTGTGTCAACCAATTCTTACTGCATGCCTATATATTAACCCTTATTCCATATGCTTTAATTCTACGAACCTCTTATGAAGGACCTTATCAAAAGCCTTCTAAAAATTCAAATACACCATATCCACTGGTTCTCCCTCATTTATTCTACTAGCTGTATCCTTAAAAGAAACTCCACTAGCTTTGATAAGTATCATTTGCCTTTTATGAACACATTCTGGCTTTATCCAATCCCATTAATGTTTTCCAAATGTTCTATTATCACATCTTTTATAATAGACTCTAGTATTTTCACCACTACTGATGTTAGGCTAACTGGTTTGTAATTCAGTATTTTCTCTTCCTTCTTAAATAGTGGGATTTCATTTGCCACTGTAGTAACTGCTTCAGAGTCCACGGAAGTTTGGAAGATGAAAACCAACACATTCAATATTTTCAGGGCCACTTCATTTAGTACTCTGGGATGTAGAGTATAGGCCTTGGTGATTTGTCAACTTTTAACCCCATTAATTTCCCTGGCACCATGTTCTTATTAATACTGGTTTCCTTCAGTTTTGCTCTTTCACTAGATCCTTGGTTCTCTAATATTTCTGGGAGGTGATTTGTGCCCTCTTTAGTGAAGACAAAACCAAAGTAAATGTTGAAGAGGATGACACTGACCAATTGTTCCTGGTGATGAAAGTGGAGAGAGTAAGCCAGAGGAAATTAAGGAATGTAGGAACAGGACTAATCCCATCAGCCTGTTGCATCATTCAATTAAATCATGGTAAATCTATATCTTAACTGCATTTACACATCTCAACTCTGTAACCCTTAATCCCCTTTCCAGACAATAAATCTACCAATTGTAGTAGTCTGAGAATTTCCCCCGATGTCATTGTGTGTTAATGAAGTGACCCAACTCTCCGGATGTAGAATGACCCCTACTTTACTTGGTGATGTGTATTCGATGATCCGCTTCAGATGGTGAATGTTTGATTAATACCATGGGTAATGTTTGTACTGTCCTAGCTGGAGGACAACTGTCCTGAGTATGGTGAGGGAGTGTACAGACCTGAGTTTCCTCAGCCCGTCAAATCTTGATGTAATAACAAAGTGGCATGTTCACTTTACGGTCTTCCAAGATTCATTTCATGTTCGAGAAACAAACGTGAGTAATTTTCAAGTGTTTTGTTATTTTGAATGATTCAGTATTTGATATCAGCTGAAAATTGTGTGCTTTATCTGGTGTTTCATCTATTACCTGTACAGATTTATAATTCATAATAAATTCAGTTTTTCAGCTTAACTAAAACTTCCTGATTTGTCAGCATGCTGTGTTCCTATTCACTGAAATATTCAAGATTCAACAGTAAGAGTCCTATACACAATACATTGACCAATATCACTGGTATATTTTCTCCACTAACATTTTTATCCCTTCCCATTCACAGGAAGCATAACCTTTCCCTGAGGATTCAAGATTGGATAAAAATATCAACTTACATAAACTATGAAAGCACTTTCTAGCCAATGAATTGGAGTTAGTTGTTAAGAGAGAAAATGTGACCCGGTTTCTGTACAGCAAGTTCAAAACTCCAATGTGATAACAACTAAATAAGCTGTCATTGTGACAGTGAATGTGATTCATGTTGGGCAGGATATAGGGATGATGGAATCCCTAAAGCGTGGAAGTATGCCATTTAGACCATCGAGTCCATACCAACCCTCTGAAAAAGCATCTGACTCAGATCTACCCCCTCCCTATCCCTGCAACCCTGTATTCCCCATAGCTAATCCACCTAGCCTGCACATCCCTGAACACAATGGACAATTTGGTATGTCCAATCCACCTAGCCTGCACGTTTTTGTCTGAGGGTGCACACGGAGGAAACCTATGCAGACACAGGGAGAATGTGCAAACTCCACACAGACAATCACCTGAGGGTGGAATCCCAGGTCCCCAGCGCTGTCAGGCAGCAGTGCTAACCACGGAGCCTATGCACTGGGCCACTATAACACCTATGCTCTTTGATAATGTGATGTCATAGAGTCATACAGCACGGAAACAGACTATTTGGTCCATTCAGTTCATGTCGACATATAATCCCAAACTAAATTAATCCCACCTGCCTATGCTTGACCCATATCTCTCCAAACATTTCTTATTCATGCACTTAACCAAATGTCTTCTAAACATGGTAATTTTACTCACATCCACCACTTCCTCTGAAAATTCATTGCCCTCATGAACCACTCTGTGTAAAAACATTGCTCCTCATGGTTTTTAAAAATCTTTCTCCTCTCACCTTAAATATACACTCCCTAGTCTTGAAATCTCCCACTCTAGAGAAAAGACAACTGCCATTCACCTTATTTATACCCCTCATTATTTTATAAACCTCTACAAGGTCACCCCTTAACCTCCTACACTCCAGTGAAAATTCTCATCAGTGCTCCAGCTATTCTTTGAGGTATTTTTATAAGGATGCTTTCATTAGCATTTTCGCTACGTGACACTCCAAATCTTGTTTAATACTTCAGGACTATAGATGCCTAGCTACACAGTCACGTTGCCTTCTTAACTTCCAAGCTAACCCCTGCTGACTGCTTTCTGACACAAGGCTTTCTGAGGACCACTGTAGATTTCTTCCTCTTAGCTTGAAACTCAGCAATGTCTTCAGTTACTTATCCTTTATGTTATCTCAACTGAGCTCAAATCCAACTTACATACCATGCGGTGAATATTAAAGATAATACTGTCATGTTTCACTGAGGTAGACCAGTGGAAATTTAGCTCCAGTGCTCCTGGAGTTGTCACAAAATTTAAACACTTGAATATAAGTACATAATGTTTCCCAGTTTACCTGATTGGCAGATCCAGTTTGATAGAAAGAATGGACCAAGCTTCTGTACTGAAGAAGAATTACTATTTATTACAAGTAATTAGATTTTGTCTATAGATAAACAATTATAAACCATCGGCAAATAACATGATAAAATGAAATCCTAATCACAATAACTCCACCTTTCATACACACGCAGACAACAGTCAAGGAAAAACAGGTTGTGGCAAAGGAGAACTATGGAGTAGTTCTGTGGTTTCTATTCAGGAGAGTTTGAGCCATTCCTATGTTTTGTTTGCTGGTCAGAACATTGCTTTCCGGTTGTCTTTCTTCAAATACTTCCACTGGTTTGCAAGAGATAAAAGGTGGTTGCTTGCCAGGTCTCTGACTTATCAGTTAAAAAGTTGCAGCTTATCAGTCGTGACAACTGCTATAGGAATGATAAATGGGTTTTCTTCAGCTTCAAAGTAGGTTTTTAATGCAGAAAGCAGATAGACCTAGCTTCTGTGCCGGTAGACGTCAAATCACTTCTATCTTGTTCCCAGCCCAGAGGTGTTTAGTTACCCAAGAACCAATCACACACCTTTGTCTTTGATAACTGGTTACTAGTCCATGGACCAATGCAACTCCTTGGTTCCTGTTTATCTGCAACTACTTCAACTACCGCTTGTGCAAACAGCTGTACAAGCACAATGCATGCTGTAAGTGTCAGGTTACTCACTTTTTAAAACATGCAGCAAACCTTTAAAACACTGATTTCAAAACAATTCTGACTCATTTCAGACCATAATTTAAAAAAACATGAAAATAAAACGACAATCCATACAGTGTTTTCTCTGCTTTATGTGCATGTCTGCCCCTCCCTATCTGTATAATCTCTTCCATCTCCCCCCTTATTGCACTGGAGTGTCAGCCAGGACGTTTTGCACTGTAGTCAGAGAGCGAGACTTGAATCCACAACCTTCTGACTCAAAGAACAAGATTGGAGGTTCAAGTCTAACTCCAGATGTATTGTTTCATGAACAAGGATTAGAGTTGCTGCCAGGGTCACACAAGAACATAAAAATTAGGTGCAGGAGTAGGTATTCATCCTCTTGAGCCTGCTCTGCCATTTAATACCATCATAGCTGATCTCATCTTGGCCTCAACTTCACTTTTCTGCCCACTCCCCATAACCCCATTAATCCTCTTATAATTAAAAAAAATGTCTATCTCAAAGTAATTCCTCAGGTTCAGGGCCCGTCCACAAACATTTCCCATTGGCTTTTATTGAAACAAACATGTTGTAAGATGAGTGGAGACATTATCCATTCAATGTTTATACAATGGATTGATCAGGAAGCCAATCAGGTCATTGGTCACAGTATCAGTTTTTAAGTGATTGCTACAAAAAAACCTTGACAATGATGCAACAATAACATGTACATCAGTTGCAGCCAAGAGTTAAAACAAAAGGGTCAAATGCATCACAAAGCTTCATTATAACCCTCATACCTGAAGGGTTACATGCATGTAAATGGCTTTTCAGTGTGAATTAGTCGGTGTTGCATGAGAGTCGATGACTGTCTGAAGCTTTTTTCACAAACCTCACATTTGAAGGGTTTCTCCCCTGTGTGGATCCTCTGATGGAGAAGGAGGTACCATGACCGTGAGAAGGATTTGTTGCACACCTCACATGTGAATGGTTTCTCTCCTGTGTGAATGCGTTGGTGTACACGCAGGTTTGATAATCGTGAGAATGACTTGTCACACATCTTGCATGTGAATGGCTTCTCCCCTGTGTGTATTGTCTGATGTGTCAAGAGATTGGAAGATTGACTGAAAGCCACCTCACAGATCTCACACTTGAATGGTTTGTCCCCTGTGTGAATCCTCTGGTGTCTCAGCAGCCTTGAAGATATCCGAAAAGCTTTATCACAAACCCCGCACTTGAAGGGTTTCTCACCTGTGAACGTGTTCTCTCCAGTGTGTATAAGTCGGTGTTGCATGAGGGTTGATAACTGTCCAAAGGTTTTGTCACAGACCTCACACTTGAAAGGTCTCTCCCCTGTGTGAATCCTCCGGTGTTTCAGGAGCCTTGTTGATATTGCAAACCCTTTTTTGCAGATCTCACACTTGAAGGGTTTCTCCCCTGTGTGGGTTGTCTGATGGACCAGGAGGCTTGATGAACACGTGAAGGCTTTGTCACACATTTCACATCTGAATGGTTTCTCTCCTGTGTGCACAGCACGGTGTACCCGTAGGCATGTTAACTGTGGAAACGATTTATCACATACCTCACATGTGAATGGTTTCTCTCCTGTGTGAACACGTTGGTGTGCACGGAGGCTTGATGACTGTGAAAATGATGTGTCACACACATTGCACGTGAATGGTTTCTCTCCTGTGTGAACGCGTTGATGTCTGCGGAAGGTTGATAAATCGGAGAATGATTTGTCACACACTTCGCATGCGAATGGCTTCTCCCTGCTGTGAGTGCGTTGGTGAGCACGAAGGGATGATGAGTGGGAGAACAATTTATTGCACACATCACATCTGAATGGCTTTTCTCCAGTGTGAGTGCGTTCATGTTCAAGGAGGGTTGATATACGTGAAAATGATTTGTTGCACAGTTTGCAAATGAAGGGCTTCTCCCCAGTGTGAATGCGCTGGTGTGCACGGAGAGTTGATGAATGAGAGAATGATTTGTCACAAACCTCACACGTGAATGGCTTCTCCCCAGTATGAATGCGCTGGTGTTCAAGCAAGGTCGATCTACGAGAGCATATTTTGTCACACACTTCACATGTAAAAGGCTTTTCTCTAGTGTGGATGTGTTTGTGTTTCTTGAGTGTTGATGACTCTGTGAAAACTTGGCCACAGATGTCACACTTGAATTGTTTTGCCTCCATGTCGCTCTGAAGATGCACCTTGTTAAGAAATTTTATGAGCCTATGGATCCGTCCTCACACATCTCACAACTGACCAGCTTTTGACCTGTAAGAATGAGTCATGAGCCTCAATGACTCTCACCACACCTGGGGAGACTCACACTTCTTCCCAACTTCACCCTGACAAATCACTCACAGCCAAACTTTCAGAAAGGTTGGTTCTGTTGGAAGGTTCCACAGCACTGACCAGTTTCAGATCTGATGATACATCCAGGCTCCCCTGACCCGACTGATTTACAGATGGTTTCACTGCCCAACCTTCTCTGTGTTGAGCAACACTGCAAAAGGACTGGATGTTTTCCCACAGTTATGCAATTGTTCTTTGAGTGAGGGTCAGGATATGTCTATCCGCTCTGGTTTAATACAGTGCAATCCTTCTGTAAAACAGGGAAAGGGAACATGAGTGTGAATTTTCCGTCTTTCAGTTAAAAGGTTTTGTCAAGTGAGGTTCCTGTCTCCCAATCTGCCATGGCTCAGGGTAACATTTTTCATTGTTTCCCACACTTCTTCTCTTGATTATGCAACTGGTCTGGTGGGCACCTTTCTCAAGGAATCACACAACCAGAGAGGTAGAAGTGCTCACCACTGCCGTGACCTTCTCATGTTCACGCACTGATGCTTAGTTTTACCCCACTTCAGACACTCCAAAGCAAGAACTCGCCTTCATTCTGTGGAGTCTGACTGTTATTATCTGGGACATGGCCCAGCCGCTCCTCCTTCACAGACAGGGACTGGTAGGTGTTGCTGGATGGGGTGATAGAGTGGAAGGCAGTGATGGACTACAGGAGGCCACACAGCCAGCCCCAGGCCAGTCTGAATGCAAACTGCAGCCTGTGTTGGTGATGCATCCCAGTACAAAGGGACACCAGCAATATGTGAGGAATAAAAAAATGATCTTCTCAGCCATCTCGCACTCACAGGGTCACCACTTAATCTAACTCTGCTACTCCATTTGCCTCTCTCCAAGGTTCATGGAATACAACTCTCAATATTGCACATATCATGTGCGTTCTCACCAACCCCATACTGCGAACCCTTCCTGCACTTTGCATTTCCTACTCCCTCACTGGTGACACCTCACTGCCTCTCCTGCTCATGCATCATTTTGTCTCAATGTCAGAAAAAAGAGGTCCACCCCACCAGACTCATGTCTCCACAGCACCCAGACTAACCTGCCTGTAATCCCTGGACTGAGTCCTCTTCAGCTTCAGGTCTTAGATCCCCAAATTCTGGGAGGACCAAGTGTCTGACAGAACGTGATCAAAGTTTCTTGGCTGATTGTGGTAGTATCTGTTCCTGACCTCCACCTCACCAGGACTGCTCCCATTTGACTTTCATACATGACCATTTACTTGAAGCATATATAATGAGTTTGCCACGTAAGCTGCTGAAACATGGCCCAGGTCTGACATTGAGTAAGCAGGGTGCTGTACAGTGATAAGCCTCCCCTTGACTGTTCGTTGCTCCCCACTGTGACAAGCTGCTTGCCTCTCCCTCCGCACTAACAAGCAATACAAGCCACAGGGGCACAATGACCTGGTTGAGGGCAGAGAAGGACGGATTAGTAAATTTGCGAACGACACTAAGGATAATGCCAAAGGATGTTGTCCGTTACAGAGGGACATAGATAAGCTGCAGATCTTGGCTGAGAGGTTGGCAAGTGGAGCTTAATGTGGAAATGTGTGAGGTGGTTCACTTTGGAAGGAGTAACAGGAATATAGAGTACTGGGCTAATGGTAAAATTCTTGGTAGTGTAGATGACAGAAAGATCTTGGTGTCCATGTACATAGATCCCTGAATGTTGCCACCCAAGTTGATAGGCTTGTTAAGAAGGAATACAATGTGTTAGCTTTTATTGGTAGAGGGATTGAGTTTCGGAGCCATGAGGTCATGGTACATCTGTACAAAAGTCTGGTGCGGCCACACTTGGAGTATTGCGTACAGTTCTGGTCACAACATTATATGAAGGATGTGGAAGCTTTGGAAAGGGTTTAGATTAGATTAGATTAGATTCCCTACAGCTTGGAAACAGGCCCTTCAGCCCAACCAGTCCACACCGACCCTCAGAGGAGACCCTTCAGAGGAGGTTTACTAGAATGTTGCCTGGTATGGAAGGAAGGTCTTGCGAGGAATGGCTGAGGGACTTGAGGCTATTTTCCTTAGAGAGAAGAAGGTTGAGAGGTGACTTAATTGAGACATATTAGATAATCAGATGGTTAGATAGAGTGGACAGTGAGCCTTTTTCCTTGGATGGTGATGGCTAGCATGAGGGGACACAGCTTTAAAACCTCTCTCTGTTTCTCATTGAGTGGCATAATGGATTAATGGTTAGCACTGCTGCGTCACAGTGCCAGGGACCCGGGTTCGATTTCAGCCTCAGGGAACTATCTGTGTTGAGTTTGTACATTTTCCCTGTGTCTGCGTGGGTTTCCTCCGGGTACTCCAGTTTCCTCCCACAATCCAAAGATGTACAGGTCAGGTGAATTGGCCATGCTAAATTGCCCATAGTGTTAGTGCATTAATCAGGGGTAAATGTAGGGTCGGGGAAGGGTCATGGTGGGTTACTCTTCGGAGGATTGGTGTGGACTTGTCGGGCCAAAGGGCCTGTTTCCATACGGTAGGAAATCTAATCTAATCTAAATTGAGGGGTGATAGATGTGGGACTGATGTCAGAGGTAGTTTCTTTACTCAGAGAGTAGTCAGAGTGTGGAATGGCCTGCCTGCAACAGTAGTAGACTTGCTGACTTTAAGGTATTTAAATGATCATTGGATAGACATACAGATGAAAATGGAATAGTGTAGGTTAGATGGGCTTCAGATTGGTTTCACAGGTCAACGCAACATTGAGGGCCGAAGGGCCTGTGCTACACTGTAATGTTCTATGAACATTAAAGATAGTGAGTGCTAATAAAGCAATATGACCCACACAGAGGCTGGAAGGTTGTAAGCCAGTGCTGAAGTCAATGAGTGGACGCTGAGAAAGCAATATGAAGTGGACAGAGGTTGGCAGCCTCCAAGTAAGCACAGAATGAGTGAACACTAAGAAAGCCAATCTACAGCCATAAGGTTGACTAGTGTTTATGCAAGAGATGCATGTATGTTACTATGCACATGAATTCCTGAGATCCATATTGAAGTATTGAAAGTCTAAAGTACTGTGAGTTGGTGCAAGAGCAAGTGTGATGAAATGATGGTTTGTTGATGCTGACCCCATCGATGAAGGTTCAAGGTGGATGGTGACAATGGAACATTCAGGGACATTATTGTGAGGATGTATTTGGAATGACTGGGACAAGGAACTCAATGTAATGCAGCCTGCAGGTTATCTTTGTGTCCTGGTCAAGATTAGCCCCTCAATTAAAATCAGCAAAACCAGATTAATTGGTCATTCTCACATTGCTGTTTGTGGGAGGTTGTTGGACACACATCGGCAGCCATTTTCCCTTCAGTACAACAGTGAACACTTTATTGGCTGGAAAGTGCCTTAGGATGTCTGGTGGTCATGAAAGGCTCTATCTAAATGCAAGCCTTGTTTGGAAAGAGATGCAACATCTAGACCTCAAAGTAAAAAAAGTGTCAGAAACCAAGGGGTGACCTTACAGAGGTTTATAAAATAATGAGGGGCATTGACAGTTATGAATAGAGCAGGGACATCGAATACTGAGGGATATAGGTTTAAGATGAGGGGAAAGGTTTTAAAAAGACCTGAGTGGTAACTTTTTCACGCAGCATGTGGTGCATGTTTCGAACAAGCTGCCAGAGGGAGTGGTGGAGGCTGGTACAATTACAACAATTAAAAGGCATCTGACATTGGTATATGAATAGGAAGGGTTTAGAGGCATTTGGGTCAAATGTTGGCAAATGGGATTAGGTCAGATTGGGATGGCTGGTTGGCTCGGATGAGTTGGACTGAAAGGTCTGTTTTTGTGCTGTGTAATTCTATAACTGACCATTCACAGTCCACACGACAATAACCAGTTCCCAACACACACACACATATCTGGACAATAGGAAATCAATAAGAATCCTCACAGAATCAGCACCTGCCAGATAATTACACCTCACCTTCCCATATTCAGGAATGAGCCATTAACAAAGCTCAGCTTGGAAATCAGAGGGAAATGCTTCCAATAACATTCAATATCCAACACACAGCTCCAGTCAAACAGTTCAGCACAAAACACCGAGTAAACAGCTCTCTCAGCTGGATCCTCTCACACAGCATAAGGGACATTTCCACCCCTGACTGCCCACAGGATAGTCAGACTGCCTGAAGATTGGTGTGGATATTATGGGATACAATTTGTATAAAAGCTGCTCCTTCACTCACCATCTCCTCACTTGGTTTTCAGTCCCTATAGGAAGTGAACCAGCTCTGGAAGAGGAAGCGGAGACAATGGGCAGAGTGGGTGGGCTCTCTGATTGACGTTCTCTCACAGTCAATCCAAATATTCCTGATGTGGAGGTGCCCGTGTTGTACTGGGCAGACAAAGTTAAAAATCATACAGCATCAGGTTATAGTCCAATAGATTTATTTGGAAGCCCCGAAAGCTAGTGTTTCCAATTAAACCTGTCGGACCATAACCAAATATTTCTGGAGCAACATGAGTTTCCTGAAACTTGGGAAATTGACGGGGAAAATGGAAGTGACTTTGAGCAGCAGATCAGATGAGGATTTAAACTTGTCATTGTCCCATCTGATCAAAATCTCATATTTCTCTCAGTTCCCACAGTTGTGCAGTTGGTCCTCTGGGTGATGGTCAGGATATATCTGTGGTGTCTCTCCTCTCTGTATTCTCTGGTGTGATATGGTGTATTATAGAGTCATAGAGATGTACAGCATGGAAACAGACACTTCGGTCCAACTCGTACGTGCCGACCAGATATCCCAGCCCAATCTAGTCCCACCTGCAGCGCCCAGCACATATCCCTCCAAACCCTTCCTATTCATATACCCAACCAAATGCCTCTTAAATGTTGCAATTGTACTAACCTCCACCACTTCCTCTGACAGCTCATTCCATACACATATCACCCTCTTATGAAAAAGTTGAGTGTGTTTATTGGAAGTATTTCCCTCTGATTTCCAGGCTGAGTTTTGTTGCTGGCTCATTCCTGAATGTCAAAAGATGAAGTGTCATCATCTGGGAGGTGCAGATTGTCTGAGGATTCTTACTGATTTCCTTTTGGTGAGTTCTGTGTGTGTGTGAGTTGGGAGCTGGTATAATCCAGTTGACTGGGAATTGGTTAATTGTTGTAGAAGAGGAAGGGAAAAGAATGAAAACAGAACAGTTCACCTCTCTGACTGACATTTCTCGCAACCAATCCAAATAATTATGGAGCAACAGAAACAACATTTTAAAAGAAATTCTGTGTCTGTACATGACATTGTCATGATGGCTGGGTCCCCAATTCTCTTTAAACTACCATTACTGTTGGTTAATCCCCATTTGCCTGTATGGGTGCAGTTGAAATAACACTCTCAAACTTGACATCATCCAGGAATGAGCTACCCACTTGACTGGCACCACATCCACCACCTTAAGCATTCACTCCCTTTACCATCAAAGAGCATTGTGGCAGCAGTGTATCATTTAAAAGATGCACTGCAGTAACTCACAAAAGCTCATTCAACAACTCCTTTGAAACTTAAGACCCCTAACACCTCAAGGACAAGGGTAGAAGATGCATAGGAACTCCAAGTCACCAACCTGACTTGTAACTATATAAACATTTCTTCACTGTAGTTGGCTCAATATCCCAGAGCTCCCTTCCTAACAGCCCTGTCAATACCCTGACACCCCTGACCCAATGAACTGTTGTGGTTCAAGAAAGTAGCTGAATTGTAGCAGCCATATCCTGTGAATATATGAATAAGAAATGATTGAGGAGTCAGCCCCTTCAGCAAAGGAGGAATGGGAGTTGGAGAAAATCATGTTTCCTTTTCCTCTTTACAGAAGGATTACAGGGTACTATACCAGAGACAAAGAGAGGATAGACATTACAGACAGATCCCGACCATCAGCCAAGGAACACTGCATAACTGTGAGAAGATATCCAGTCCCTTCACAGCGTTGCTCAACACCGAGAAGGTTGGGCAGTGAAACCAACATCTGGAAATCGGTCGGGTCACAGGAGCTTTGACAGATCATCAGATTGGAAACTGGTCAGTGGTGTGAAGCCTTCCATCAGAACCAATCTTGCTGAAGGTGATCAACTGTGGGTGATCGGTCAGGGTGAGGCTGGGAAGAAGTGTGAATGGGCTCCAAGTGTGGTGAGAGCTTCAATCATTCATTGAGCCTCATGAACCACTGACTCATTTATACAGGGGAGAGGCATGCAAGGATGAAAAACAGGCTCATAAGGTTTCCTAACACAAGGTCCATCTGTTGACTGCCTTAAGCACAAAGATAGGTATATGGAAGTGAAACCCTTCAAGTGTAAGATGTAGGAGCGAGCTTTTGCAAGGTCATGGATGCTCATGAATCATCAACGCACTCACACGGGGAGAAATCATTCACGTGGGAGGTGTATGACAAGAACTTTGCACAGTTGTCAGGTCTGTTGAAGCATTGGCTCATTCACACTGGAAGAAAATCATTCACATGTGAGGAATGTAACAAATCATTCTCACAATCTTCGACACTCCAGTGTATTCACACAGGCGAGAAACCACTCAGGTGTGAGGTGTGTGACAAATCATTCTCATGTTCAGGGAATCTCTGTAACCATCAATGCACACACACACGGGAGAAACCATTTAGGTGTGAGAAGTGTAACCAAGCTTTTGAACAATTGTTAGGCCTGGTGAATCACCAATCACACTGGTAAAAAACCATTCACATGTGAGGTGTGCGATAAATCATTCTCACAATCATCAACCCTCCTCATGCACCAATGCATCCACACAGGGAAGAAACCATTCAGGTGTAAAGTGTGTGACAAATTGTTCTCATAGTCAGGGAATCTCCACACACACCAACATATTCATCCAGGGAAGAAACCATTCAAATATGAGGTGTGTGACAAATCATTTTCAATGTTCATGGAACTCCAGAAACACCAACATGTTCACACATGGGAGAAACCATTCACATGTAACATCTGCAACAAATTACTCTCACAGTCAGAGAACCTCTGCAGACACCAATGCATCCACACAGGGGAGAAACTGTTCAAGTGTGAGGTGTGTGAGAAATCATTCTCTGACCCATCAAGACTCCTGTTCCATCGGACAATTCACACGGGAGAAACCATTCACATGTGATGTATACAACAAATCATTCTCACAGTCAGAAGCCTCTGCCAACGTAAATGCAGCTGCATGGGAGAAACCATTCACATGTAACATCTGCAACAAATTACTCTCACAGTCAGAGAACCTCTGCAGACACCAATGCATCCACACAGGGGAGAAACTGTTCAAGTGTGAGGTGTGTGAGAAATCATTCTCTGACCCATCAAGACTCCTGTTCCATCGGACAATTCACACGGGAGAAACCATTCACATGTGATGTATACAACAAATCATTCTCACAGTCAGAAGCCTCTGCCAACGTAAATGCAGCTGCATGGGAGAAACCATTCACATGTAAAGTGTGCAACAAGTCATTCTCTAGGTGCTGGAACCTCCTGCTCCATCAGGTGATCCACACAGGGAAGTAATCCTTCAATTATGGGGTGAGTGTTGAACCCAGTGATGTGTTTGACGACCTGGTAAAAGATAGGATTCACACAGGGGAGAAACTCTTCAGGTATGATGCTTGTAACAAGACTTTCGCACAGTCAGAATATCTCCTGTTCTGTCAGTGCTTTCACACAGGAGAGAAACCCTGTCAGTGTGGTCTCAGTAATAAAGGCTTCACACAACCTTCCTGGAAACTTGCTGTTTTCTACATCAACTTCTTCAATTGTTCTCTTTTCCCTTTTCTTCATCTCTCTCTGTCTATCTCTCCATTCCACCATCACAATGACCAGGGATAGTGAGAAAGTTCCCCATTTTAAACTGTGAAAACGAAGCAGAAATTCCATTCAATAGCATTAGGTTAACAATGTTATTAGGACTACATCAAACGATTTTTAACTTTTTCTCCTCTATGTGACAGAACAAAAGCCTGGCTATTATCTGTGGGTTTGTATGCTGCTTAAGTAATTGCTGACCACAGCTCCTGCTGATGTATGAATCTCTATGTTGCAAAGGCTGAGCATCAGCTATCAGACTCTTCCACCTATTTCCCTCTGGACCATGGCCCCACCACTCGTCATCAAACTGGCATTTCCATGGTTGTCACTGATCTCATCTCCTGTCACTGACCTTCCCTCCACAGTTTCCCGCTGAATAGTCTCCCAACACCAGACAGCTCGCTACTACCTTCTTCCTAAACTCTATAAACAAGACGAACCTGGCAGATCCTCATTTCAGCCTTTTCCTGCCCAATGAATTTATCACTTTCTGTCTTGATTCTGTTTGCGCCCCCCCCCCCCCCTTGTCCAGTCGCTTCCCACTCACATTTATGGTTCTTCTGACGCATTACATTAGTTCATCAATTTCCAGTTTCCTGGTATCAGCCATCTCCTTTTCACCATGGACCATGCAGTCCTTCTACACATCTGTCCTCCCATCAGGATGGTCTGAAACTTTCCATTTCTTCCTCAT
>NC_057746.1:3396993-3423834 GCF_004010195.1 Chiloscyllium plagiosum | reverse complement strand
ATTACAACCCCTCCATTCACTCACCACTCCCATTGTCTTGTTTGCTGAGTATGCTCCCTATTTTCTTAATACCTATACTGCATCAATGTCACTTCTCTACTACCATAAACTTCTTAGCCTTTTACTCTGGGCACCCTCACCATCTGCTCTTCCTCCCACTTTGTTAACAGCGTAAAAACCATCACTTATCAGCCCCCTTCAGTTCTGAAGAAGAATCATATTGGATGTCAAACATTAACTTTGTTTCTATCTCTACAGATGCTGTCAGATCTGCTGCGTTTCTTCAGTTTTTCTGTGTTTTTAAAATATATACTGGAGTCATCAATATGGTTGTTGGTGCCGCAATACCGAACAACACTGAAAAGGCTCAATGTAATTTGCAAATAAGCACAACTTGCAGAAAAATCAACACTCTCAATATTCCCATCTTTAAAAACAATTTGTTTTTAAAAATTGTGAGACAATTGAGGCAGTTTTATTTAAGACTCTTACATTGTGATCTGATTAGTTTCATGATCATTGCAGCACATAAGCATCCACTGGATCATGTTCCAAGAATTGAGATGTATTTCATACCCCTTTTCATTGACTTTTAGCCCAAGGAATACATCAATTTAGTAATTTATGTGCTGATTTTTATTAGTATTTGGTAGTGGATTTTGCACTTAGATATTGAATTGTAGACATCATTCAAAATCCCACATGTGGGGAATGGATAAAAGAGTGGTTGAAGAGAGGAAAGTAACAGTGTCTGAAGAGATCGACAATAGACAGCCTTCTAATCACTACTTAGTGGACAAGGGTCGAAAAGATGTGTTTTTTTGGCTCAAATATCTGCAAGATCTTGTTATTTTCTAATTGACAAGATAAGAACTGCGGCTATTTACCTTTAAGAAGTCCTTGGATAAGGAGTGCTGAAGTTTTTTTATAATTAAAGATCGAAACCTGATGACCCTGAAAAGAACTGCCTTAAAAAGCCACAAGATGGGCAGGGCCAAATGTGAATACAACAACCTGGAAACAATTCCAGAGCAGACAGAAACTGTTCTGAGGAAATCTTACTGAATGCAAAATAAGAACTCTGTTTCTCTCTCTTTGGGTGCGGCCAGACCTGCTGAGTTTATCCAGTATTCTGCTTTTGTTTTGAGCATGCACACTATTTTATCTTTATCGCAGATCAGTGAGGATTGGATTAAAAAAAAAGTGCCACTGTTGTCTGACATCCTGAAGGGGGTGTGAGCATCGGCCTGAAGGGGGTGTGAGCATCGGCCTGAGTGACACACTTCACACAATAAACTTCAGAAGCTTGAGAAGATCAGCGTATTCATCAGAGGAATTGGTCAGGTCAACCTTTGAAGTCTTTAACAGTCTTGTTCGGCAGTTTGACTACCTCAGAATGGACCTGGAAAGGCCAATTGCCAGTTTTATGAGTTTATTTGTTGCAGCTCCATGTACAAATATTTATGAATATATACTCAGTAAAGAAACTGGATTTCACTACACACTTGTTCTGCAATGTTATGTATCCAGAGGAGGAGAAAGTGAGGACTGCAGATGCTGGAGATCAGAGCTGAAAATGTGTTGCTGGAAAAGCGCAGCATGTCAGGCAGCATCCAAGGAACAGGAGAATCAACGTTTCGGGCATAAGCCCTTCTTCAGGAATGAGGAAAGTGTGCCCAGCAGGCTAAGATAAAAGGTAGGGAGGAGGGACTTGGGGGAGGGGCGTTGGAAATGCGATAGGTGGAAGGAGGTCAAGGTGAGGGTGATAGGCCGGAGTGGGGTGGGGGCGGAGAGGTCAGGAAGAAGATTGCAGGTTAGGAAGGCGGTGCTGAGTTCGAGGGATTGGACTGAGACAGGGTGGGGGGAGGGGAAATGAGGAAACTGGAGAAATCTGAGTTCATCCCTTGTGGTTGGAGGGTTCGTAGGAGGAAGATGAGGCGCTGTTCCTCCAACCGTCGTGTTGCTATGGTCTGGCGATGGAGGAGTCCAAGGACCTGCATGTCCTTGGTGGAGTGGAGGGGGAGTTGAAGTGTTGAGCCACGGGGTGGTTGGGTTGGTTGGGTCCGGGTGTCCCAGAGGTGTTCTCTGAACCGTCCACAAGTAGGCGGCCTGTCTCCCCAGAGGAGGAATCAAGAAGGTGGTTAGTTGGGTAAAAAAAGGTGTGTACAATTTCTTCACTCATTTTACAATGAGGGTGTGTTTCAATAAATGGAGGTCAGGGACATGGTGTAATGTAAGTACAGGAAACCTAGACCTATTCATGTGATCCTAACAACTTTAATCCATATCCATGGAATATTCCATCTGGAGTTAAACTTGAAGCAACAATCTTGTTCTTGGAGTCAGGCAGACACTGCAGCGTAGGACTAAGGAGTGAAAGTGACTACAGAGAGAGAAAGGGATGAAGTCATGGAGGGATTTGAAAACAAAAATCTCCCTCAAAATAACACTGGGAAGAGAGAGCTATTCTTTGAGTTTTATTCCTGAACACTGTTGGAACTGTGCTTAATAAACAGAACTTCACTGACTCAATGAAACAGAATCATTCATCAGCAGAGCTGGAGCCTTAAGATGTCCATTCAAGCTTATAACAGGGTCTTTACCACCTCACAGTTTCAGGAACCCAGACACAAAGATACCACTGCCATCTGCAGATCTAACTAGTTATGACTTTAAATCAAATCAAACTTGCAAGCTGCCAAGTTTACAGGGTCAGGAACAGTCTGTAGACAAACCTCGGATGGAACCTGTTAGAAACTGGATCTAATAGAACAGAAATATTACAAGTTTTAAAAAATTATTTGTGGGTCATTGGCATTGCTAGCTGGCCAGCATTTATTGCCCATCCTTAGTCACATTCCTGAACTGCTGTATTCCAGATGCTGAGAGTTAACGCACAACGTCCTAAGTGAGGGAATTCCAAAATTTTGACCTAATGACAGAAAGAAAACAGCGATATATTTCCAACACAGAATAGTGAGTGGCTTGGAGAGGAACATGCAGGTGGCGTTCCTATGTGTCTGCTGCCCTTGTGCTTCCAGATATCAGTGGTCGTGGGTTTGGCCGGGGCTAAGGATCTTTGCTGAATTTCTGCATTGCACTTTGTAGGTAGTACTGCTGCTCCTGAGTGCCAAAGGTGGAGGGAGTGGAAGCGTGTGGATGTGGTGCCAATTAAGTGAGCTGCTTTGTCCTGATGGTGTCAGATTAGATTAGATTAGATTAGATTACTTACAGTGTGGAAACAGGCCCTTCGGCCCAACAAGTCCACACCGACCCGCCGAAGCGCAACCCACCCATACCCCTACATTTACCCCTTTTAACCTAACACTACGGGCAATTTAGCATGGCCAATTCACCTAACCCGCACATCTTTGTGACTGTGGGAGGAAACCGGAGCACCTGGAGGAAACCCACGCAGACACGGGGAGAATGTGCAAACTCCACACAGCCTGAGTCGGGAATTGAACCCGGGTCTCTGGCGCTGTGAGGCAGCAGTGCCGCCATGTCTTGAGTTTTGTTGAAGCTGCACTCATTCAGGCATGTGGGGAGTATTCCCTCACACTCCTGACTTGTACCTTGTAAATGGTGGGCAGGCTTTGGGGAGTATTTCTAGCCATTGACATGCTCATGTAGCCACGGTGTTTATGTATGGCAAGTTAGAGTCATAGAGTCATAGAGATGTACAGCATGGAAACAGACCTTTCGGTGCAACCCGTCCATGCCGACCAGATATCCCAACCCCATCTAGTCCCACCTGCCAGCGCCCGGCCCATATCCCTCCAAACCCTTCCTATTCATATACCCATCCAAATGCCTCTTAAATGTTGCACTTGTACCAGCCTCTACCACATCCTCTGGCAGCTCATTCCATACACGTACCACCCTCTGTGTGAAAGAGTTGCCCCTTAGGTCTCTTTTATATCTTTCCCCTCTCACCCTAAACCTATGCCCTCTAGTTCTGGACTCCCTGACCCTAGGGGAAAGACTTTGCCTATTTATCCTATCCATGCCCCTCATAACTTTGTAAATCTCCATAAGGTCACCCCTCAGCCTCCGACGCTCCAGGAAAAACAGCCCCAGCCTGTTCAGCCTTTCCCTGTAGCTCAGATCCTTGTAAATCTTTTCTGAACCCTTTCAAGTTTCACAATATCTTTCCGATAGGAAGGAGACCAGAATGGCACACAATATTCCAACAGTGGCCTAACCGATGTCCTGTACAGCCGCAACATGACCTTCCAACGCCTGTACTCAATACTCTAACCAATAAAGGAAACGCCTTCTTCACTATCCTATCTACCTGCGACTCCACTTTCAAGACATTTATCTGAATTAAACTCCATCTGCCACTTTTCAGCCCATTGGCCCATCTGGTCAAGCTCCTGTTGTAATCTGAGGTAACCCTCTTCTCTGTCCATTACACCTCCAATTTTGGTGTCATCTGCAAACTTACTAACTAACTGTACCTCTTATGCTCACATCCAAATCATTTATGTAAATGACAAAAAGTAGAGGGCCCAGCACCGATCCTTGTGGCACTCCGCTGGTCACAGGCCTCCAGTCTGAAAAACAACACTCCACGACCATCCTCTGTCTTCTACCTTTGAGCCAGTTCTGTATCCAAATGGCTAGTTCTCCCTGTATTCCATGAGATCTAACCTTGCTAATCAGTCTCCCATGGGGAACCTTGTTGAACGCTTTACTGAAGTCCATATGGATCACATCTACTGCTCTGCCCTCATCAATCTTCTTTGTTACTTCTTCAAAAAACTCAATCAAGTTTGTGAGACATGATTTCTCATGAACAAAGCCATGTTGATGACTTCCCATGCACAAAGCCATGTTGTTGTTGGTAGTGGGGATTCGGTGATGGTAACACCACTGAATATCAATGAGGTGGTGGTTATATTGACTCTTTTTGGAGATGGTCATTGCCTGGCATTTGTATGGTGTGGATGTTACTTGTTACTGGTCAGCCCAGGCTGGATATTAAACAAATCTTGTTCCATTTCAACATGGACCACTTCAGTATCTGAGGAGTTGTGAATGGTGCTGAACACTGTGCAATCATCAGCAAACATCCCCATAATATGTTGGAGATAAGGTCTTTGATGAAGCAGCTGAAGATGGTTGGGCTTAGGATACTCTGAAGATCTCCTTAAGAGATGTCCTGAATCTGAGGTGACAGATCTCCATCAACCACAGTAATCTTTCTTTGTGCCAGGTATGACTCCAGCTAGCAGAGTATTCCCTTAAGTTCTGCTCGGGCTCCTTCATGCTACACTCAATCAAATGTGGTCTTGGTGTCAAGGGCTGTCACTCTCACCTCACGTCTGGAACACAGATCTTTTGTCCATGTTTGAACCAAAGCTATAATGAAGTCAGGAGCTGAGTGGCCCTGGTGGAACCCAACTGGGCATCACTGAGCAGGTTATCGCTGAGCAGATACGGCTTGATAGCACTGTTGATGACACCTTGCATTGCTTTACTGATGATTGAGAGTAGACTGATTGGGCGGTAATTGGCTGGGTTTGATTTGTCCTGCTTTTTGTGTACATGACATACCTGGCAACATTGCCAGGTAGATGCCAGTTTTCTAACTACTCAAACAGGTGAGGAGAGTGGCAAGTTCAGGAGGACAGGTTTTCAGTACTACTGTTGTCATGGCTGACAGCCTTTGTGGTACTCAAAACCTCCAACTACTTCTTGATGTCACATGGAGTGAATCAAATTGACTTAACAGTGGTACTTGTGATGCTGGGGACCACTGGAGGAGGCGAACATGGATCATCCACTCAGCACTTCTGGCTGAAGATCATTGCGAATGCTTCAGCCTTATCTTTTGCACTGATGTACTGAGCTCTTATATCAAGGTTGGGAAATTTGTGGAGCCTCCCCCTTCAATCAGTTGTTCAATTGTCCACCACCATTCATTACAGGGTGTGGTGGGACTGCAGAGCTTGGCTCTGTGTATAACTTGCTGTTTTTAATTTTTGGCATGCAAGTGTTCTTGTTTGGTAGTTTCACCAGGTTTCCACCTTATTTTTGAGGTATCAACAAAGAAATTGCTGGAATAGTTCAGTAGGTCTGGCAGCATCTGTGGAGAGAAGCCAGAATTAATGTTTCGGGTCAAGTGACCCTTCCTCAGAAGTCCTTATTTTTAGGTACTCCTGGTGCTTTTTCTGGCCTGCCCTCCTGCACTCTATATTGAACCAGGGTAGATCCTCTGGCTATATCATAATGGCTGCTTGGGGTATATGTGGCCCATGAGGTTGCAGCTTGTGCTGGAGTTAATTCTGCTTCTGTTGATGACCCACAGTGCCTCATGGATGCCAGGTCTTGAGTTGCTAGATCTGTTCAAAGTCTGGCCCATTTCAAACAGGTGATGGTGCCACACAACATGATGAAGGATATTCTCATGGACAGATGGATCTGAAGCTGGCAGATTGGTAAAGATGAGGTCAAGTATGTTTTTCCCTTATTAGTTCTCCCACCGCCTACTGCAGACCCAGTCCAGCAGCAATGTCTTCAGGATCCAACCAGGTCAATCAGTCGTCTGCTGCCAAACCACTCTTGGTGATGGACATTGAAATCTTCCACCTCGAACACATTTTATGTCCTTGCTATCCTCAATGCTTCCTCCAAGACACACAATGTGGAGGGGTACTGATTCATCAGGTACCTGGTAATCAGCAGAAGGTTTCCTTATGCACGTTTAACATACGTAAGGAAATTCATGGGGTCCAGAGTCAATGTTGAGGACTCTGAGAGCAACTCCATGCCTTTGTCATACATGACTTAGTTAGCACTCTCAATCTCAGTCTCTGTTGGTAGGAGCTCATTGTATACAAAGGGGATGCTGCATTTCCTAAATAACACTTGTAACAAACAACACATTTAGACACTGTGAATTTGTCGAAGTTGCTATATAGATACAGGTCTTTTTTTTCCTTAAGGAAACATTCTGCTTCCTAAAAATTATAAACCCATTGATGGAGATAGTGACAATACCCACAGTGAGACTGATCAATAAAGTAGAGACAGGACTCTTATTGTAGGATCCTGAGTATTTCAATGAATTGGGTCACACTATGCTGACAAATTAGAGCATTTGGATTAAGAAGGATAAATTTATTGTGAGTTATAAATCAATAGAGAGGATAGATAAAACAGCAGACAGACAACACCACAATACTAAACTCTGAATCAACCAAAATGACAAAGCATTTGAAAATGATTCAAGATCTTTCCTATTACATGAAATGAATCTCTGAAGACTGTAAGGTGAACATATCACACCATTATTACATTGAAATATGATAGGTTGAGGGAACCCAGATCTGCAGAGACTCAAACCCCCACTCTCTCCCCATACTCAGGATAGCTGTCCTCCCAGGCAGGAGTACAAATATCACCCATGGTATTAGTCAAATACCTGTCACCTGAAGCGGATCTGTCTATGGGATGAGGTCTTGAATTCATCAGGACACTTTGCAAGAAATACCAAATTCAAGGAGAGGCAACATTCATACTGTTTGAGTGGAGAGTGCTGGTTGGCAGGTTAACTCTGAATGGTACAGACAGTGCTATGGATAATGATCACGTTAATGATCAGTGACGGAAAATTGTTAATTTTAAATGTAGGAATTTTAACTTGTCATTGATTAGTCAAGATATTGTCCTGAGAAATTAACCAGAAAACCATCTTTTTTGATGAGTTGAGAATGGTAGTCAATGTTTTATTTATTGTGAACAACCAAAAACTTATGTTTGTTTCATATGAGCCACCAAGCTATTGGAAGATTACCTAATTACCCAGCATCACACTAGCACTGAAATTCATATCCACCATTGCTCATTTATTACGGTAGGGAGGACATACTTTTGGCTTGATGGCCACAGCCTGAGAGTGGTGAGCACTATTCATGTCGCTACGCTATAACTCTAAGTAGAAATTCTGGGGACGGGATAGATATCAACTTTAGGGAACAAATAGAAGGACACTAAAATAATAAAGGAGAAAGCATGAACATGTTGGCAATGAAAAGGATGACTTAGATTCATAAAGTCATACTGCACAGAAACAGACTGTGTCCAACTTGTCCTTGTAACTAAGTTTCCCAAACTAAACAGTCCATTTGCCTGCATTTGGCCCATACCCCTCTAAACATTTCCTAATAATGTACCAGTGTAAATGTCTTTTAAATGTTGTAATTGAACCTGCATCCATCACTTTCTCTGGCAGTGCATTCCAAATATGTGCCACCCTATGTGTCTCAACGTTGCCCTTCAGATCCCTTTTAAATTTGATGTACTTAACCTTCTTGCTGGAAGTTAAATGGTAAACCTAGTACAGTTGTAGGAACACTGTAAAGAAATGTATCAGGAAAGAAATGGGTATTAAAACAGCAGTGCTGATACTGGTGAAATGTGTTCCCTTGGGATACACTGGGGAGTGGTGCCTCTGGGTAGTCAAAAAATTCTTCATTGACAGTGATAAAGAAAATCACAGAATATTTTATTTCACAGGAAGGGGTATTTCCTCATTCTTATATTGAAGGAGCTAAAGCAATAAAGATGTTGACAGTTACTGGAGCAAGACAGTTACTAATGCTGGCTGATGATACAATTTGTCATCCAGAGGGGTTAATGAAGAAGCAAGTACTAACTGAAGATACATGTGGAGGTTACAAACTGATCCAATTATATAGACTTATACTAAAGAGCAAATAGCGATAAAGACATTGTAGTTGGAGTTGTGCAACAAATCCTGTAGAAGGAATTGATTTTATCTTGGAGAACCTGGCTGATTCCAAACTATTGGCCTCACTGCAGATGTTGGGATAGTTTCCTGACTGTGATATGACTAAATCTTGAATTAGAATTAGACTTGAAGAGGTGTCCAGAAAAGGAAGTGACTGGGAACTCAGTTATCCAACAAAGTTTCGAAAACTTAGATACAAAGGATGAAGTAAAAAGAATGAGCCTTATAGGTTTAACTCATCTTTTTTAAAGAAATGCACAAGACAGATCTTGATCAAAGAATATCAGGCAGCCTACTCAGAATCTGAATCAAAACCAACAACTGAGTATTATTATTTATAAGATAAAATGTTAATGAGAAAACAGAGAACACTCAAATATCAGCCAATAAGGACTCAAATTGGTCAATTAGGTGGTGGTCCCAAATGAGTATGATAACAAAATGTTATGAATGGCTCAAAAAATTTCAATGCCAATTCACTTAGCTATTAGGAAAATTCCGGCTAAAGTACTGAAATATTTCCGTTGAACCACAAGACTACCTGAGGACTTCACCAGACATGTCATTTATGCCAGGTAGCAGGGAAATCCCAACCATTAATTAAACTTGCGTTTTTAATTCCAGTGCCAGCTCGTGAAGGACCATTTACCAGCACCTCAATAGAATGCATAAAACCCAACCTGAGTTCAGTATTGGGAATTGCAACTTTTTAAACAATTATATATGTTTCGACAAGATCTCCTGGAACAGTGCCTTGGGGAAAATAATAATAAAACATGAGAGTGGAAAGGTTATTTTTTTTAGAAAATATGGATAACACAAAGAAATCTAATCATATTAAGATTCAAATGTTGTGTCACGGGATTGATTTAAATAAATCCTGCATAGTTGCAGGGAAACAATTTAAATCTGAAGATTATCATCCCTAATCTCAAGGAGCATTAGATGAATACCATTGAACTTGAGGGGCCATAATTTGAATTTACTGTTAAGAATGCACAAATTCATTGAGATAAAGGAATTCCCTTGCTACAGTTTGCCGTTAATGACGCTGTGATGATTCCATGATATCCAGTCCTTTTGAAGACACTTATGGAGGAGCTTAGAGGTTCCCCTAAATTTTGCAATAAAAATTTGTTAACCAAGCTTTCCAAACAGTCGTACATATAAAAGGTACAGCCCCCATAGTCCTACCAAACCGTCGGGTTACTTTCTCATCAAAAGGAGATGATTGGTCGTAGTTTAACCTGAAGGGCACCACACCTCATGCCAGGGGAGAAATCGAGACTAGTCCTTTGTGGTAACCTCGGACAGTTGCAATGTAGAGTAATGCTGTCAGCATGATTTCAATTCCTGCACTGGCTGAGGTTACTATAAAGGGCTTTCCTTCTCAAATTTTACCCTTATCGAAGGAGAAACTGAGGAAATACTTGGATTGACTGTGAGAGACGTCAATCAGAGAGCCCACCCACTCTGCACATTGTCTCCGCTTCCTCTTCCAGAGCTGGTTCACTTCCTATAGGGACTGAAAACCAGGTGAGGAGATGGTGAGTGAAGGAGCAGCTTTTAGACAAATTGTATCCCATAATATCCACACCAATCTTCAGGCAGTCTGACTATCCTGTGGGCAGTCAGGGGTGGAAATGTCCCTTGTGCTGTGTGAGAAGATCCAGCTGAGAGAGCTGTTTACTCGGTGCTTTGTGCTGAACTGTTTGACTGGTGCTGTGTGTTGGATATTGAGTGTGTTTATTGGAAGCATTTCCCTCAGATTTCCAGGCTGCTTTATTGATGGATCAATCCTGAATATGGGAAGGTGAGTTGTAATTATCTGGGAAGTGCAGAGGGTCTGAGGATTCTTACTGATTTCCTTTTGTTGTGTTGTGTTGTGTATGTGTGTGCTGGGAATTGGTTATTATCCTGTCGACAGTTAATTGGTGAATTAATTGAGGAAAAGACGCCACCTTTTCCCAGGCTCTGGTGATCATAAAACCTTAAGACAAAGGAACAGAAGTAGGCCATTCAGTCACCTCCTCCCCATGCCCTAGTCAGTTCCCCGGATGTCCCAGTTGTTAATGACTCACCCCAGCTATCCAGTCACTTCCATAGCCTTCCTGCCCAACCAGTCACTCTGGGTTCCCAGTTACTTTCTCCAGAAACCTGGACAGTAATCCAGGATTCCCTGATTAACCAATTGGTGCTTCCAAGCAATTGACCAATCAGGAGCTCTGTGATGCCAAGTGATCAAATTCAGAAAGAGCTGTTCAAGGACCAAGGTACAAAGAAAGAAGAGTTCACAACACCCTCAGCTTGAATCGCTCTCATGCCTGTGCTGATCCATTCCCCCAAACACGACCCACACGATCACGTCTTCGCCACCACATCACTGATACGTGCTCATCACCATCTCACTCACACACCCTCTTTCACCTGTACAATCCATCGTCCCTCTCACCCTGGACCTGATTCTCAGCTCCAGGCCTAACTCTCAGTCCCTCTTGCTTTGTTGCTTTCAACTGTTCCTCTCTAGCCCCCTCTCACCCCTCATCAGGAGACCACTTTAACTCCGTTTCACTCAACATCATCTTTGGCCTGATACACCCCTACCCTAAGCACAATTATCGTCCTTACCCATTCCCCTCAACCCTGACCTGAATGTAATTTCCTGGCCTGATTATCTTCTCAATTCTGGTCCAACTCCCATCCCCTTGGCCCCAGCCTGAGTTTCAGGGGTGGCACCATGATTCAATGGTTAGCACTGCTGCCTCACAGCGCCAGGGACCCAGGTTTGATTCCAGCCTTGGGCAACTGTCTGTGTGGAGTTTGCACATTCTCCACGTGTCTGTGTGGGTTTCCTCCGGGTGCTCAGGTTTCCTCCCACAGTCCAAAGATGTGCAGGTCAGGTGAATTGGCCATTCCAAATTGACCATAGTGTTAGGTGCATTAGTCAGAGGGAAATGGGTTTGGATGGGTTACTCTTCAGAGGGTCAGTGTGGACATGTTGGGCCAAAGGTCCTGTTTCCACATAGTAGGGAATCTAAACTAATCTCTCACTACCTAGCCCAACCATTCCCTGCTATCCCTAATTGTTCATTGCCTGATTTTTCTCCCTTTCCCACATGGCCTGGCTCTCACTCTCTTCGTACACTCCCCCCTCAACCTAACCCAACCGCCCACCTAATGGACCAAATTCCAATTCCCTCCTTCTCAAGTCACAGTCTCCCTGAAAATCTCCAAGACCCTTTTTCAGACTTCCCACCACGGCATAACTACAACTCACCAATTCTCCTCGAACTGCATTTTCCAAACCCACAACCTGTACCATTGGAAGGATAAGTACAATAGATACTTGGGAACAACACCCACTGCATGTTCCCTTCCAGATCATGCATCATCCTGACTTAGCACTATATTGCTGTTCTGTCACTGGGGATCAGTCTACAGCAGATGAACTGTAGTGGTTCAAAAAAAGTCCTCATGGGCAATTATGAAAAGGCAATAATTGCTGTCCTTGCCGGCCACATCCTCTGAAAGTATAAACAATAAGGAGCAAGGAGTTGGAGTTTAACAAAACAAAGAAGAATTTGGAGGCAATTATGTTTCGTTTTCGTGTTTTACAGAAGAATTGCACTGTACATATCAGAGAATTCAGAGAAAATGGACACTGCAGATAGATCCTGACCATCACCCAAGGAACAACTGCACAAAGACATCCAGTCCCTTTACAGCATTGCTCAACCCCGAGAAGATTCGGCAGTGAAATCAGTCAGGCCGGGGAGGTTTGACATATCATCAGATCTGAAACTGGTCAGTGGTGTGGAGCCTTCCATCAGAGCCAGCCTTTCGTAAGGTTCAGCTGTAGTTGAGACTGAGAAAAACTGCAAGTGGCTCCCAAGTGTTTTGCAGTGTGAGGCATCTGAGGAGACTTCCAGAGGTTCTGAACATATTTTGCAATTGTTGTAAATGCAAGGACAACTTAATGGAAGAGAAACTGTTCAAGTGTGAGGTCTGCAACCGAGCTTTTGCAAAGTCATCAAGACTTATGAATCACCAACGCATTCATACGGGGGAGAAGCCATTCAAATGTGAGGTGTGCAACCGAGCTTTCGCACAGTCATCAACACTCGTAAATCACCGACGTATTCACACTGGGGAGAAGCCGTATGTGTGCGAGGTGTGTGACAGAGCATTCTCACAGCCATCAAACCTCCGTGTACATCAACGTATTCACACAGGGGTGAAACCATTTACATGCGAAGTGTGTGACAAATCATTCTCAATGTCAGCTAACCTCCGTTTACACCAACGTATTCACACAGGGGAGAAACCATTCACATGCAACGTGTGTATGAAGTCATTCTTGAATCCAGTGCATCTCTGCATACACCAACGCATTCACACAGGGGAGAGACCATTTGCATGTGAGGTGTGTGACAAATCTTTCTCACAGTCATCAAGCCTCCGCGTTCACCAACGCATTCACACAGGGGAGAAGCCATTTGCATGTGGTGTCTGTGACAAGTCATTCTCACAATTATCAAGCCTTCATGTACACCAACGCGTTCACACAGGGGAGAAGCCGTTCACGTGTGAGGTGTGTGACAAATCATTCTCACAGACGTCGAGTCTCCGTGTTCATCAACGCATTCACACAGGGGAGAAGCCATTCACGTGTGAGGTATGCAACAAATCGTTCTCAAGCTCATCAAACCTCCTGCTCCACCAGAAGATTCACACAGGGGAGAAACCCTTCACATGCAAGGTATGTGACAAATCATTCTCAGGATCATCAAAACTTCTGCTGCATCAAAGGATTCACATCGGGGAGAAACCATTCAGGTGTGAGGTGTGTGACAAATCTTTCTCGCAGTCATCGATCCTCCGCATCCACCATCGCATTCACACTGGGGAGAAACCATTCAAGTGTAATGTGTGTCACAAATCATTCTCACAGTCATCAGCGCTCCGGACACACCAACGCACACATACAGGTGAGAAACCATTCATGTGCAATGTATGCAACAAGTCATTCTCAAGGTCATCAAGCCTCCTGCTCCATCAGAGGACCCACCCCGGAATAACCCTTCCAGTGTGAGGTTTACCATAAAGATTTTGCGACATCTATCTTCAAATGAAACCATAAGATTTACACTAGGAAGAAACTCTTCTCGTGTGATCTTTGTACCAGGGCTTTTGCTTAGCCATCCCCGTCCATCAAAAATGAACAGAGGGGAGATGTGCTGTCAGTGTGAGCTCTGTAGTAAAGCCTTCACACAATTGTTGGACCTCCTGAAACATTAACAAACACATATGGGCCAGCCCAGCCACATATGTCATTAGTGTAAACATCTGCAAAAGCTCAATGCACAGGATATTTAGTGGGACTGGGACAGAGAACAAGAGGTAGCTTTCACTCCCATCAAACAACTAGTGATGACATCACCAGTGCTGAGGGATTATGATGTAACAATGGAGTCACCCTGTAGTGTGATGTCAGTGAAACAGGACTTGGGGTAATCCCCAGGCAGTGAGAACAACCCGTTGTATTTCTATCCAGAGCATTAACACAAACTGAGCAACACTATACACAGATTGAGAAAGATGGTCTGCATAATGTCTTTGATTGTGAGCTTTACTATAGTATTAGGAGAGAGCAAATGATGGTAAATCTGACCACAAGCCATTTCAAAGCATCTTTCTCAAACCATTTCAGTCTGTTCAAAAAGGATATTACTTGATTTGTAAAGATATCACTTGGCAGTGAAGTACAAGGAAGGAAGCGTTTGTACATTGCTGACCAGCTGTCAAGAGCTGCATTCTCTTTGAAGGACGTAAACAGTTTGAAATCTTTCAGATTCGGCAAGAACCAACAACACAAGGATGACATGAATCCATCAAGGACACCCCTGTCACAGTAAGACAGCATTGGACAAAGCGAGATGAGGTACAAGGTGGCATCTGTACAAAGGGAACAGGGTCAGTATACTTGAAGAGATGAGGAAAGAGATGCTAAAGCACATACCACACAAATCATTAATAATTGAATTTAGTCTGAATAAGGCAAGAGAGGTGATCTATTGGCCAAACATCAGCTCGTGTAGTGCTTATGATGAATATCAAACTAAACAAGATTAAGAGCTATTCATGACATCCCAGACAGCCCATGGACAAAGCTTGGAGTAGACCTCTTTAGTTTCACTGGAACTGATTAACTCATCACCATTAACTAATATTCAGATAGCAGGGAGTTCGAGCGCTGATGTCATGGATTCCCAGTGAGATTGCACTGTCTGAAAGAACACTTTGTGATATCCCTGACAATGACCTCAATTCCCAAGTGAAGAATTCAGATACTGCATGGATGATTGGGAAATTCAACACCACCCACCATCTCTCATTATCCCCAGTCAAATGGAAAGAGCGAGGCATTGGTGAACATTGACAAAGACATCATTAAAATCTACCACATCTAGGGCAGATATGTACAATGTGATCTTAGAGCAGAGAAACACAGCTACTGAAGGCATGGAAGCTGTCCAGGCTGGTGACTATTGTAATACTACTCCAGACTACATTTCCGATAGCTAAAATAATATTGAAACCAGAAACAGTGCTACAACTGAACTGAATAGCCTATACTGTCACATATACTCAACAAGTACAGTGAAGGTTTGTATGTCACCAGTTACAGCGCTAACTTAGATACAAAAGTACCTCGGCACAACTTCTTTTGTTACAAGATTTGATACAGAAATAAAATGTCTAAGCATTACAGAAGAGTTCCATACAGCAGACCATGCTGGCACTTACTTTCCAGTCCGCACCATATTGGCTCCACGCTGCGCCAGTTACATGCCAGGAGGTTGCCAAGCCAGGATGCCGCTGCACCAGGTCAAGAGGTCACTGTGCCAACACCAGGAAGTCCCTATAGGAAGAGGCCACTGCATTAGGCCAGCAGGTCATCACGCTACGCTGGGAGGCTGCTGTGGGAGAACGCCATGTCATGCCAGATGGCCGCTGCAAGAGGATGCCAACCCATGCAGGGAAACCGCTGCTGCAGGCCCGTAGTCGACACCAGAGGCCGGGAATCATCATTCGCCAGAGGTTGGGGATCGCCACTGGAGGCTGAGGTCATCGCTCACTGAAAGCCACTGATCGTTGCTCCTCGCTGGAGGCCGGGTTAATTTTCGAAGGCCAGAAGTCGAAGAGAAGAAAAGGAGGAGAAGAAGAAGAGAAAAAAACACTAGGAGGAATTGAAAAAAGAGTGGGTGGAGCAGACGAGTTCTTCACTGTTACACATGTCATCCCTAAACTCTCAAAATCCCAAAAAGATCACCAAGAAAATCAATTTCTCTGATTGACTGCTGCTCAGGACAAAACTATCACATCAGTTCTACCTTGAACAGGAAATTCTTGTGACACACTCAACTTTAACAAAGAGCAGGAGAAAGAAAAGTATTCTTAATTTACTAATATGCATCTTAGCTATAGTTCTTCAACATCCCCAATTAAATGCATGCACACACACAATTAAGACAGACAAAAGACAAAAGACAAACGTGGAAAAATATACACAGGATAAGTACAATTCTCAAAATCAAAAGTCCAGATTTAAAAGGTGTGTTCAATTATCTTTTATTAATTTTTAGCCCTAATGACATGATGTTGTCTGTGAGGTGATGGCTATTATTTGATTTAAAAGTTGATTTTGGTCTTTCCTCGTTAGAATTATTCCTTTTAAGCCTTATTATTTTTCTGTTTCTCCCCACATGGAGAGTGAGCATAGGAGAGATGGATGCTTTCTTTTGCAGGCTGTGGATGTTTCGCTCTGCTGCCCTGATACTTACAGCTCTTTAACACTCTGCATCTCAAACAATCAAAAAACTGTCATCAGATACCACTCCTTCACTCAAAGTACACTCTGTTGCATTCGGTCGTGAACTGTCTCCACCATTGCTACAAAAAAAGGGTTTTGCGTGGCTCCAAATAAATGCCAAAATAATTAATTTGATTTTCAAGTTGCAAACCCCTGTATTTTAGTTATGCAATTGCCCAATTTCCATTTCAATTTATAGTCCCTAAAAAAGAAAACTGAAGTCTGTTACAATAATAATGAGACAGTAACAAAAGCAAATGGCTCAAAGTTAAATTTCAGTTAGGCAATGCTTTTGCAGCATTACCAGAGCTGAGGGTTGGAGAGCCAGGATAAATATTTTTAAACAAACAAAATTAAATATTTTTAACGAATGTCAGCACAATTGCTTACTGTGTATAGAGAGGATGTCACCTCAAACATATATAGTGCAAGTGTAAGACCATATCTCTTGTTGCAGATGTATACATAGATGTTCTATTGTGAGCAGTTATGGGTCCTGTATCTAAGCAAGGATATGCTGGTAATGGAAAGGGTCCAGACGAGTTTTACAGAATGATCTCAGACATGAAGAGCTTGTCATATGAGGAGGGTTATTTAGTTTTGCAGAGGTAAATGACTATTTATCAATATCCTTCCAAACTGTTTCATTCCTGCATGAGGAGCTGTAATGTGTAATGAACGCAGCCCACTTAAATTCCTCCCAGTATTTCTGTAATTAACTGTTGCAGCATCCGTGAAGTAGCAGTGACGGAAACCCTCAAATGGTCAATTGTGGAATACTGAGATTCTTGCAGAACAAGAGAACTGGAATTAGGACTGTTAAATGAACAGCTATGTAACATATCAATCTGGGACTGCAGTGATGATTTTAAAGTCCATATAGTATTCCAGCCAAGTCACGGTGAGATGCCTGAATAAGTGGATCCACAAAACTTCTGAAATGTAATAAGGTCTGATCTATAAGACAAAAAAATGTCTGATTGAATTACCATTGCTTTGTTCAATCAAGAAAAATGGAGAGAGAAAAAAAATCGGTGACTGCATTTGAGATACACGGGAATGAATATAAAACATCTGAACAAATTCAACAGCAGATTCAGCTTTGAAGGCAACATTTGATAATGCTATCATTTGATAAGATGTATACATAGTTTCTGGGTGAAGAATCAAGCAACAGTGAGAGTTAGGCAACATCATTTTATGGAGAAACGTATCTTCTCTACCTCATGTTTTGAGCCAAGTATGATAATAACCTGTTATAGTTACTGAAGTATAATAAAGTACACACAAAGGACAAGAACGTCTTCTGTTAATACTTGTGCTCTATCCTCCACCACATGCTAGCAAACAGCACTATAAATTAAAAAATAAAGAATTGGTGGCAACCAACACCTCAAGGTATGAAAATAATGAGGGATGGACAGTAAATACTGATCAGGCAGCAAAGTCAGTGAGTGAAAATAAAATAACAGTAGACACTGGGTGACAATGGTGAGCATTAAATTCTGCAAAAATGGTCTGTTTCTGTACTTTAAAAATTAAAATAAACTGAAAACAATGGTGGCGGAATGAATGGAGAACAGTTAGTAAAACAGTGTTCTTGGGGAACAAGAGCAAGGAAGTGATGTTGTCGACCTCTTCTGAAGTTTTGGGTATAGTTGTGGCACCATGTTATAGGAGAGATGTGAAGGCATTGGAGAGAGTACAAGGATGGTTCCAGGAATGAGAAATATCAGTTATGAGGATAGATTGAAGAATTTGGGACTACTGTAGACATTAGTTTATACTAAGATGATTTGCAATGATGGAGAGAAAACATGAAACCATTACGTTAGCTGAAGCTGGGCTGAGCAAGGTGCAAAACAAAATTAATTAAAATGCTCTTGGGCCATTAGACCAAGGCCTGATAGGAATCTGAAGCAAGTACTGTCTGTCCAAGAAAAATAGACTGGTTAGAGTAGTTAAGGGAATAGCGAGTTTTGAGAAGATTTGTAGCTCAGGTTGAGGTTCTGGATGTGAGTTTGCGCACTGAGCTGGAAAGTTTATTTTCAGACGTTTCATCACCATACGAGTTAACAGCCGCAGTGAGCCTTCAGCAAAGTGCTGGTGTTACATCCCACTTTCTATTTATGTGTTTAGGTTTCCTTGGGTTGGTGGTGTCATTTCCTGTTCTTTTTCTCAGAGGGTGATAGATGGAGTCCAAATCAATGTGTTTATTGATAGAGTTCCGGTTGGAATACCATGCTTCTAGGAATTCTCGTGCGTGTCTCTGTTTGGCTCATCCGAGGATGAATGTGTTGTACCCAGCAAAGTGGTGTCCTTCCTCATCTGTATAGAAGAATACTAGTCATAGGGGGTCATGTCTTTTTGTGGCGAGCTTTCCGCCTGTTTGTCCAATGTAGTGTTTGTTAGAGTTATAGAGATGTACAGCATGGAAACAGACAACTCGTCCATGCCGACCAGATATTCCAACTTAAAATCACCCCTCAGTCTTGATGCTCTAGGGAAAACAGCCCCAGCCTATTCAACTTCTCCCTATAGGTCAAATCCTCCAACCCTGGCAACATCCTTGTAAATCTTTTCTGAACCCTTTCAAGTTTCACAACATCCTTCCGATAGGAAGGAGACCAGAATTGCACGCAATATTCCAAAAGTGGCCTAACCAATGTCCTATACAGCTGCAACATGACCTCCCAACTCCTGTACTCAATACTCTAACCAATAAAGGAAAGCATACCAAATGCCTTCTTCACTATCATATCTACATCCAAGGAGCTATGAACCTGCACTCCAACGTCTCTTTGTTCAGCAACACTCCCCAGGACCTTACCATTAAGTGTATAAGTCCTGTTAAGATTTGCTTTCCCAAAAAGCAGTACCTCACATTTATCTAAATTAAACCCCATCTGCCATTCCTCAGCCCATTGGCTCATCTGATCAAGATCCCGTTGTAGTTCTTGCAAGATATTTTGTAAGTGACATTCTTTTTGCTTGTTGTCTGTATAGGGTCTTTTAAATTCATTAGCTGCTGTTTTAGTGTGTTGGTGGATTTGTGGACTACCATGATGCCAAGAGGTCTGAGTATTCTGGCAGTCTTTTCCAAGATGTAGGGGAGAATGGCTAGGGTTTCTGGGTGCGTTTTGTCTGCTTGTGTTCATTGGGTACCCATTCATTTTGAATACGCTGTACAGGTTATACAGAGACAGCATTCTGGAAACAGTGATCACAATTCCTTAAGTTTTAAGGTAGCTATGAAGAAGGATAAGTCAGGACCTTGCGAGAAGGTACTAAATTGGGGAGGCCAAATTGCATCAGTATTAGGCAGGAGCTAGTGAGTGTTAATTGAGAGGAGCTGTTATCAGGAGAAGGTGGGTACTGCAGATGCTGGAGATCAGAGTCAAAATTAGAGTGGTGCTGGAAACACACGGAGGATCAGGCTGAGGACCAGGAAAATTGATATTTCGGGCAAAAGCCCTTCATCAGGAATGAGCTGTTATCAGGCAAGTCCACATTTGTCATGTGGCAGTTGCTTAAGTATTACAAAGATCAGTGGAGTTGTGAATAGTATAGAAGGTTGTTAAAGGATAGAGTGGGAAATAGATCTGTTGCAGATATGGGCTGAGAAATGGCAAATGAAGATTAATCTGAGTAAGTGTGAGATATTGCACTTTGGGAGATCAAATGTTGAGGAAAAGTATATAATTAATAGCAGGACCCTGAACAGCCATGGTGTATACTGGGATCTTGGGGTTCAAGTCCATCGGTTAAAGACTGATCAAAGTTCAGGCCTGGCATTTTCCAGTAAGGAGGAAGGACAGGGATGGCAAGGTAACAGACTTTTGGATATGAATTTAGTCAAAAGAAAACAAGAAGCATATGTAAGGTTTAGTATGCTAAAATCGCATAGGGAGTGTGAGAAATATACAGAAAGCAGGAAAGAACTCAAGCAAGGGAATTAGGAGAGCAAAAAGGGGTCATGAAATTACTTTAGCAAATACGGTTAAAGAGAATCCCAAGGCATTCTATACATACTTTAAAACAAGAAAATAATTAGGGAGAAGATAGGACCACTCAAGGATTGTAATTGAAGGCAGAAGATGTGGACAAGCTCCGAAGTGACTACTTTGTGTCGGTATTCACCCAGGAGAAGAATATGAAGGATAGTGAGAACAGTGTGGAGCATGCCAATATACAAGGGCATTTTGAGATCAAGAAATTAATGCTCTTCAAGAGACCCAACACCATTTAAGTGAATAAATCCCCAGGGCTTGATGGTATCTACCCTAGATTGTTGAGAGAGGCAGGAGAAGAGATTGCTGGGGCCTTGAACAAAACCTTTGTTTCCTTGCCAGCCACTGGAGAGGTTCTGGAGGACTGGTAAGTAGAAAATGTTGTTCCTCTGCTCAAGAAGGGAAACAGGCACAACTCAGAAAACTATAGACCAGTGAGTCTCTCATCAGTGGTTGGGAAGCTATTAGAGAGAATTCGCCGAGATAGGATTTACATGCATTTGGAAAAGCATGGCCTAATTAGGGACAGTCAGCATGGTTTCATGTGCTGCAGGTCAAGTCTTACAACTTGATTGAATTTTTCAAGAAGGTGACAAAGGTCATTAATGATAATAGAGCAGTGGATGTTGTTCATGGATTATAGATGACTTTCGACAAGGTACCTCATGGTAGGCTCATCCAGAAGCTTAAGATGCATGGAATCTACAGTGACTTCGCCATGTGAATTCAGAATTGGCTTGCCCATAGAAGGCAGAGGGTCGTGGTGGAACAGTGTTTCTCTGACTGGAAGTGCGTAACTGGTGGTGTTCCACAGTGATCCATACTGGGACTTCTGCTGTTTGTGACATATATGAATGATTTGGATGAAAATGTAGATGAGTAAGTTTAAGTTTGTAGGTGGTACAAAGATTGGTGGAGTTGTGAATAGTGTAAAGGGTGTTAAAGGATGCAGCGGGATATAGATCAGTTGAAGGTAATAGGCAGAGAAATGACAGATGAAGATTAATCTGTGTAAGTGTGAGGTGCTGCACCTCAGGAGATCAAATGTTGAGGAAAAGTATGCAGTTAATGGCAGGAATCTGAACAGCCATGATATATAGTGGGATCTTGGGGTTCAAGTCCATACCTCCTGGAAAGTTGCCACGCAAGTGGATAGTGTGGTAAAGAAGGTGTAAAGTATGCTTGCCTTTATTGGTCAGGGGAGTACAAGTGTCCGGATGTCATGTTGCAGCTTTATAAGACCTATAAGACTTAGGGTATTGCTTTCAATTCTGGCCGCCACATTTCAGGAAGGATGTGGAGGCTTTGGAGTGGGTGCAGATGAGTTTTATCAGGATGCTGCCTGGATTACAGAGTAAGGAGAGGCTAGAAAAACTCGGGTTGTTTTCTCTGGAGTGGCAGAGGCTGAGGGGAGACTTGATGGAAATCTATAAATTTATGTGATGCATAGATAACATTGACGGTCAGAACCTTTTTCCTAGAGTTGAAATGTCAAATACAGGGGGCATATTTTTAAGGTGAGAGGGGTTAAGTTCAAAGGAGATGTGAGGGGCAAGTTTTTTTTAAACACAGAGAGTAGTAAGAGTCTGGAATGCGTTGCTGGGGGTGGTAGTGGAGGCACATATGTTAGAGGCGTTTAAGGAACTTTTAGATAAGCACATGAATATGCATGATATAGTGGGACATGGACCAATGACAGGCAGAAGGGATTAGTTTCATTTGGCGTTTTGTTTGGCACAAACATCATGGGCTGAAGGGCCTATTCCTATGCTGTACTGCTCTATGTTCTGTTTTTATAACAGTCAGAACATAGATCAGTATAGCACAGCAAAGGCCCTTTGGACCTCGATGTTGTGCTGGCCTTTTATCCTACTCTAGAATCAGACTAACAGCCATACCTTTCATTGTACTATCTACCATGTGCTTATCCAAGAGTCACTTAACTGCCTCTCATGTATCTGACACTACTGCTATTGCTGGCAGGGCATTCCACGCACCCAACACTCTCTATGAAAAGAACCTACCTCTGACATATCCCCTAAACCTTCCTCCAATTACCTTAAAATTATATCCCCTTGTGATAGCCATTTCCTTCAAGGAAAAAAGTCTCTGGCTATCCACTCTATCTATGCCTCTAAACATCCTGTACACCTCTATCAAATCACCTCTCATCCTTCTTCGCTCCAATGAGAAAAGCCATTGTTCGCCTCAACCTTTCTTCTTAAGACATGCCCTCCAGTCCAGGCAGCATCATGGTAAATCACTCTGCACCCTCTCTAAAGCTTCCACATCTTTCCTGTAAAGAGGTGACCAGAACTGAACACAATATTCAAAGTATAGTCTAACCAGGGCTCTACAAACTGCTGCATAACCTCGCAGCTCTTAAACTCAACCCCCCTGCTAATGAAAGCCAACACACTGTATGCCTTCTTCATAACCCTATCAACTTGATGGAAAATTTGAGGGGTATATGGACATGGATTCCAAGATCCCTTTGTTCACACTGCCAAGAATCCTTCCTTTAACCCTGTATTCTCCATTCAAATTCGACCTTTCAAAATGAATCACTTCATACTTTTCCATGTTGAACTCAATCTGCCACTTAACAGCACAGTTCTGGATCCTGTCAATGTTCCATTGTAACCTACAACAGCCCTCCATACTCTCCACTACTCCTTTGTGACATCAGCAAACTTACTAAGCCACCCTTCCACTTCCTCATCCAAGTCATTTATAAAAATCGGTCACAGAAACGATCCGTTGAACACCACTGGTCATCAAGCTCCAGGCTGAATACTTTCCATCTACCAACTCTCTCCACATTCTATGGGCCAGCCAACTCTGTATACAGACAACCAGATTTTCCTGTATCCCATTCCTCCTTCCTTTCTGAATGACCCTACCATGGGGAACCTTATCAAATGCCTTGCTAAACTCCATGTACACTACATGCACTGTTCTAATTTCATCCAAGTGTTTTGTCACATCCTCCAAGACTTTAATAAGCTCAGTGGTGTGGAGCCTTCCAACCAACCTTCCAACCATAACCAATCTTTCTGAAGGTTTGGCTGTGGGTGATCGGTCAGGGCTGGGAAGAAGTTAGAGTGGGCTCCAAGTGTGGTGAGAGCTTCAATTATTCATTGAGCCTCATGAATCACTGACTCATTCCTATGAAGGAGAGACTGTTCAATTGTAAGGTTTGTGAGGGGTACTCCACAGATTTATAACAACTCCTAACATATAATCTGCATCCATTGAATAATTGTTCACATAAGAGTGGCTAAAAAGACATGAAGCCATTCAAGTGTGAAGCATGTCACTGAGCTTTCAACATGAAATAGCCACCAGCATATTCACAATGGTGTTTGAATGTGAGGTGTGTAACATGAGCTTTGCACATTTAACAAGTCTCATGCAAGGCACTGGCCTTACTCACACAGGGGAGAAGCCATTCGCACACGATGCATGCAGGCAATCGTCTCCCAGTTGTCAACTCTGTAAATGCACCAATACATTTACTTTATGTGCAGTTTCTGTTCTTATCAGTTTAATATTTTGCTGAAATGCTGCGGGTTTGAAGCAATTGTATAAATCTTTCGCCTTTTGGTTCGGAATGTGTAGTTCCTGAGGACCAGAGGAAGAGATTCTGCTCGAGTACTGCAGGTTCGACGCAGCGGACGTGTGCTGGCGGGGGAGAAACCACGGGGATCGTGTTGCGAATTGTCGGAGCTGCTGGAGACCATCGCTGGATCGTGATTGACGTTGGAGGATCGTTTGGTTGTGCTGACCTGCTCTTGGTGGACCTTTATTCTGGCTTTGGCCTAATGCCAATTCAAGTACCAGCCAACCTCAGAGCTATGGCCTCAGCAGCTGCTCGCAGCTCTGGCCTGGGCATTCGCAACACAGTCAGGGTGACGGTGAAGAAGGTGGAGGAGCACACACCGGTCGATCGATGTTCGTGAAGAAGATTTTGCTGGAGTGCTGCGGGTTCGAAGTAGCGGATTTGTACTGCCTGCAGGATTTCCCTGCGGCAGGCTATTTTGATGTGACCTTCAGGAGCATGAAGAATTGCGAGCAGCTCCTGAAGGTCTTCAAGGAGAAGGAAGGGGAACCTCTGTTCTCCATCTTGTCGGCGGTCCCGTTGTGTGTGCTTCCTGCGCAGAGGAGTTGGGTTGTAACAATCCACATGTACAACCCTCACGTCCCAGCAGATGTCCTGACCTTCTTGAGAAGATACATCCAGGTCGAGGCAGAGAGTACCGACGTGGTCGATCCTTTCGGGATCTGGATCAGCAAACGACAGGTCAGGGTAACCCCGAGGGTCGATGCCAGTGGGAACATCCTCCACCCACCCTCCAATTTTGCCATCGGAGGAAGCAGAGGTTACCAGACATACGCAGGGCAGCTGAAAGTGTGCCGAACCTGCGGGAGGTCAGGCCACATGGTGGCAGATTGTAAGGTGACCGTCTGCCGAAACTGCAAGCAGGAAGGCCACCCGACCAAGGAATGTAAGCGGCACCTACACGACGAAGATACAGGCAGCTCTTCCGACGGTGAGGACGGGCGCAAGGAGGGTCGTCACCACAGGAAGAGACAGAGCGCCGCGGGGAAAAAGGAGGGCAGCACCGCCCAAGCAGGAAAAGACGATCCCTCTGAGGAGATGGGTAAAGGCCTCCCCCCACCCGGTGAGAACCAAGAGGTACCCACCGGCCCACAGCTCCAGGTAACTGGGAGCAGCGGTCCTGTGACAGCCCCGCTGTCAGATGGAGAACTGGACTATGCGGACCCTGGGCCCGACCCGAAGACACCACAGCGGGGAAATGGCTCCAGCGTGAAGCCGGACAGCTACCTCAGCCCTTGGAAGGTCCAGCAGTTTGCCGTCACCACGGGGATGCACACAGCTACCCCAGAGGGGCAAGACCAGCAGCAAATGGACACTGTTAACCTCGTAAACTGTTAAAATGGGGTTAAAAATTGCTAGCATCAATGTGCGTAGCATCAAATCGGCTACGCGATGTGTTTCTACGATGGCCCACCTCAGCAGCTACAGGAGATGGTCGAGCTTGTGGGCCCATGGGCTGTCAGTTTGGTCGGGGGGGCAACGATAGCCGCGCCTCCGGCCTGGGTATCCTGTTGCGAGGAGACAACTTCACCATCTCCGAGGTTAAGGAGGTGGTGGGCAGGCGCCTCCTCGTCACCGAAGTCATGTACAGGACTGCTCCCCTGAGACTGATTAATGTGTAGGCCCCAGTGGGTAAGAGTGAACGGTTGGCCGTCCTGCAGCAACTTCCACTGTTGCTGGCTACGTCCAGGCCGGTCATTCTGGCCGGCGACTTCATCTGTATCATTGATGCAGATGGACGATCCGGCGGGGAGGGGACAGTAAACTGGATGCCATGTCCAGACCCCTGGACACAGTAAAAGATGCCAAGCTGCACGACGTCTTCAGCACCCCTGCAGATGGAGCGCAGTGTAGATACACCTGGTCACGGGCAGACGGGTCTATCCACTCAAGGATAGATTACCTGTTTGTGTCCCGAACGCTCTCGGTCAGATCCACCGACGTCAAGCCGGTGTTCTTCTCTGACCACTGCCTCCTGCTGGCCGACTGTCACCTACAGGACGAGCAGCGGGCTGGTAAGGGAACATGGAAGCTGAACACAAAGCTGTTGACCCCGGGAAACATTGATGAGCTCAAGAGGGACTATGCAGGTTGGAGAACCGTGAAGCCCCTCTTTGAGTTCCCAGCAGACTGGTGGGAAACAGTAAAAGGGAACATCAAGTGGTTCTTCATCCTCAAAGGTGTTCAGGAGGCGAGAGAGAGGTGGGGAAAACTGTCCCAGCTCCAGGAAAGTATGCAGAACCTGTTCCTGCTGCAGATGATGGGGGTCGATGCCACGGAGGACCTCAAGGAGGTGAAGGGCCAGCAAGCCTCGCTCTTTGCCTTGGAGGCCTCCAAGATAATCTTCCGGTCCAGGGTCCGCTCGGTGGAGCAGGACGAGACGTGCTCACGTTTCTTCTTCCAGAAGGTGCACAAAGAGAGCTCCATGCTCAACAGCCTGAAGGAAGAAGATGGCTCGATAACGTCATCTCAGGCTGACATCATGAGGATCAGCAAATCCTTCTACGCCAGTCTGTATGACACGAAGCCGACCGACAGCGCGGCCTCCCAGTCGTCCCTGTCCTCTATCACGGAG
>NC_057746.1:3394779-3396879 GCF_004010195.1 Chiloscyllium plagiosum | reverse complement strand
GCTTTGGGCAGGTACCATGAGTGAATCCATGAGGAAAGGCATCATCACCATCATCTACAAGCGGAAGGGGGAGAGGGAGGAACTCAAAACTTGGAGACCAATCTCACTGTTGAATGCAGATTACAAAATTTTGTCAAAGGTTATTGCCAAACGGGTCAGGTCTGCTCTGGGACTGGTGATTCACCCTGACCAAACCAGTGCTGTACCGGGCAGATTGCTGAGAGTCTCGCACTCCTCAGGGATACGATCGCCTATGTGCAGGACAGAGGGTTGGACACCTGCCTGATCAGCCTGGACCAGGAGAAAGCCTTTGACAGGATATCACGCAGGTATATGAGAGATGTTCTCTCCAAAATGGGCTTTGGGGAGGGAATCTGCAATTGGATCAGACTGCTCTACACCAACATTGTCAGTGCAGTCTCAATCAATGGGTGGGAATCAGATAGCTTCCCAGTCAGACCTGGAGTCAGGCCGGTCTGCCCCCTCTCTCCTGCTTTGTCTGTGGCTGCATAGAGCCATTTGCCGAGTCCATAAGGAAGGATGCGAGCCTGAGAGGGGTGACTATTCCTGGCAGCGGGGGCCTGCAGGCTAAGGCCTCCCTGTACATGGATGACGTCGCCGTTTTCTGCTCGGATCCGCTGTCCGTGCGCAGACTCATGTGCATATGTGACCAATTCGAACGGGCTTCAGGGGCCAAAGTAAACCGAGGCAAGAGCGAGGCCATGCTCTTCGGGAACTGGGCCGACCAATCCTCGATCCCCTTCACCATCAGGACCGACCACCTGAAGGTGCTCAGTATTTGGTTCGGAGGGGCTGGCGTGTGCGCTAAGTCTTGGGAGGAGCGTATCAGCAAAGTGAGGCAGAAACTTGGCAGGTGGAAGCTACGGTCGCTCTCCATTGCGGGAATGGAGAGAGGTTCGTCCGAGCAGTGCCGTGACGCGGGACTCCGTACTCTACGGTCTGTTCCCCAGGACGCACACTGAGACGAACATCAACTGTGCCTGGAGGATCATCAACTCGGTGAAGGACGCCCTCTGGGCGGTCGGAAACCTGCTGATCTTCCAGCTGAAGGAGTTGACCCCGACTGAGTGTTGTAGACTGGCACATTCCAAGGTCCAGGACTACGTGTTGAGGGACACGCTGAAGCTTGGGGCAGCTGCCGCCAAGGCGTGGTGGGGAAAGACCACCGTGTAACATCTGCCTGCCTAACGAAGAACAGGGGGCCCACGCAGTCATTTGGGCTCTGCTGACGCCTCAGCTAAAAAATGTAACCGTACAGACCTATAAATAGGAATGATTACTCTGTTTCGGTATGCAAACAAATGGAATGTTTACATATGTATGGCATGTCCAACTGTACAGACCATCAAATTATTTTATGAATAAAGTATATTTTTGAAATTAAAAAATCCAATACATTTACCGGGGAGAAGCCCTTTACCAGCAAAGCTTGTGATAAATCATTTGCGTCACTATCAATCCTCCCCATACACACAGGGGAGAAACTATGCATCTGTGAGGTGTGCAAGAAATCATTCTCTTCATCACTGATCATCAAACACAAGTGCATTCATACAGGGGAGAAGCCTTTCATATGTGTAGTTTATGAGAACTCATTTGCAGAATCGCAGAATCTCTGTAAACACCAGCGCATTCACACAGGAGAGAAACCACTTACAAAGGAACCTCGATTATCTGAACGAGATGGGCAGGCACTATTTAATTTGGATAATTGATTATTTGGTGAACTGATTCATTGCCTCTCCTCTGGGGCTCAGTGTTTTCTGAAGTTTCCTTTATCCTCACTCTGCCTGCCTTGCTCCTTCTCTCTTCCCGACTGCACCGCCCCTTCGCCGATCTCCGACTGCAACTCTGTCTCTGCGGTCGCCGCAGCCACTTCCGCCCCCACTGACGTCACTAACCTACACGCCCACAACGCCGCACGTGTCTCCGCCCCCACGCCTAACCCCGCCCCTTCGCCGATCTCCGACTGCATGCCTAACCCCGCCCCCACGCCTATTTCCGTCACCACGTCTAACCCCGCCCCTTCGCCTATCGCCATCACCACGCCCAACCCCGCTCCCACGCTGATCCCCGTCC
>NC_057746.1:3361652-3391231 GCF_004010195.1 Chiloscyllium plagiosum | reverse complement strand
TTACCATCCACTCTGTGCTCCCCCGCATGCCCCCACCCACTGTCCACCCATCTGTTAGCGCCCCCAACCCCTTCATCCGACTCAGCCTCGCACCTCCCCCCACCACCTCTCCGGGGCAGCCGCACTGGACACCAACAGTAAGACTGCTGCAGTCTTTGGGAGGGCGAGTCTCAAAATAGCACACACACACATAACTTTTTACTGCACCTTTTGACAGTTTCCACCTTTGCCCTATATAGGACAATTTGGAGAGATTATTTCAGGAAGGTGGGATTTAGGAGACACCCCTGTTTAGAACTCCAGGAAAACTGTGGGGAGGGGGAGAGAGAGAGAGAGAGAGAGAGAGGGCAGGTGGTCAGTCATTTGGCGATGGTGCCTGGGCACCCATCAATGTCCAAGACTGTTCTCGGCAGCATTTCAGTAAGCCGAGATCATCTCTCTGATGTAAAAGTTTTTAATCGGGACCTTGAGATCTTCTTCGGATAATCCGAAATTCAGATAATCGAGGTTCCTCTGTACACACGATTTATGTAACAACTCGTTCTCACAGTCATCACAACTCCTACTCCACCAGTGGATTCCTTCTGGGTGGAAACCATTCACGTGTAAGGTATATGACAAATCAATTCTTCAGATATTGGGCCTCCATCTTCAATGTATTCACACGGAGGAGAAACCATTCATGTGTGAAGTGTGTAACAAATTATTCTCATTATCATCATGCCTCTGCATACATCAACACATTCATACAGGACAGGAACCATTCATGTGTGAGATACATGACTAATCATTCAATCAAGGTCATCATACCTCCTGCTCCATCAAAGGATTCACACATAGGAGTGACCTTCAGCTCCGAAGTTTGTGGTAAAGCTTTTATGATGTTCTCAACCCTACTGGGCAACAAGGACTCAAAAGGGAGAAAAATTTCAGATACAGAGATGAGGGTTTCACCCATCAACCAAAAAGATTGAAGTAATACTAGATCCACATTGATGAGAAGCAATGCTAAAGTATGTGACTAGGCTTTCACACAGTGGATATCCTGGACAATAAAGCACTTAGACAGGGGAGAAATCCTATTAGTCTAAATTCTGTAGTAAAGCCCAAACACTTTATAAAAATTTCCTAAAACATTAGCAATCCTACTCAAGGACTACCTGAGTTCTTTTCCAATTTGTAGTCAGAGTGTTTACCTGTACCCAGTCTCACTGTGCAGGGTGTTCAGTGGGACTGGGACACAGAACAAGAAGCAGCTTTCACTCCCATCAAACAACTAGTGATGACATCACCAGTGCTGAGGGATTATGATGTAACAATGGAGTGACCCTGCAGTGTGATGTCAGTGAAACAGGACTTGGAGTAGCCCCCATGCAGTGAGGACAACCCGTTGTCGTTGTATCCAGAGTGTTAATAAACACTGAAAAACACTGTGTGGTATTGTGGGGAACATTTAACATTGCATGATGGGAAAAATTGGCCATACTCCTGGGTTACAGATCAATAAGTTAAAGAGACTGTGGCAAAACGTCAGAAACCGCATTCATGACATAGGCTGAATGTAAACAAATTCTGCAACCTTGGTAAAACTTCAGTAATGGCTCCTTGTATATCTTGAACTGCAGATTTTAGCCTAATCAAAACGTCTGTACACAGAAACAAAGTTATGGAATTATGTGTGTGATGTTTTGGAAAACCATAAGGCCGAAGTTCAGTGTTATAGATGATAGGTATTTCATGATAATTTGTCACTTCTCAGCATATTTTAAATATATAAATGTTACTCTTTCCTTTGTAAAGGCGCAAAACTTGGAAGAGAAATTGAGAACAACTTGTATCTCTCATTCTTTCGAGTTTTAGCCAAAACTGCTGTAGTATTATCAATAAAGGCTGATTACTGTCAGTTCAGACTGATTTTTTTCAAGTATTGTTGATTTCTTTTGCTCTCACAGATCCCTGCTAATTAAAATCAGATTCAACAACTATCTACATATTAAGGAGCCCATTTATTGCCTTTCATTGTGAGCTGTTCAAGAGAGAGAAAGTAATTGTAGGGCCTGGCACAAGCCAATTCAAAGGATCTTTCTTGAACCCTCTTCTAGCTGCTCCACATCATTTGTGACATGTTTTAAAGGATGATTCATTTGCAGGGATATCAGTTGGAAATAAAGTGCAAGCAAGGGAAGCAAATATACATCAATGACATGTCGTCAAGAGCTGCACTCTCTTTGAAGGAAATTGATGCTGGTACAGAGTGTGAAATATTTCAGATTCAACAAGCAAAAAGACAAGAGTGGTCTGAAACCATCAAGGGCACATCTATTGTTGTCGGAGAGTATTGGACAAATGGGTAGTATCTTTTAGAAAGGGTATGGTTTTATTGTGTGTTCTGACAACACTTTTTCTCTGCGGATGATATTTGTGTTTTGTCTCTCTTATCTCTTGGATATCTGTGTGTACTGTAAAGACTTTTTTTTATTTTTCTGTGTTTACCATTGTGGAGTGAAATGAGGAAAGAACTGTTTTTGAAAAACCAAGGACTGCTGAAAGCAAGTCACCTGGCAACTCATTGTAAGCACAGTTTACTGAAGCTGTTGATTCAAGCAGTAGGAGAAGGTGCAAATGAACCAAGGGTGTGCACCAGTGGAGATTCAACCAGCAACAAGCAGCTGGTTTGTGGACTAGTAACAAGTTATCAATGAGAATGAGCTTCTGCCTGCCACCAACTATATGATTAGTTCTCAGATACCTGAACAGCTTGGGGCTGTGAACAAGACTGGGGAGAAGCTGTCAGATCTCCACCAGCTCAGGACCTCTCTCTGTTCTCTGCTCTAAAAGCCATTTTAAGCCTGAAGGAAATCAGTTTTTTTTTCTTCAGCAGATGTTAGCATGGCTAGAAGATTGGCTGTCTGGCAGAATGCAGAGAGTGGGGATAAAAGGATCTTTCTCAGGATGGCAGCCGGTGACAAGTGGTGTTTGGCAAGGCTCAGTGTTGGAACCACAACTTTTCACTTTATACATTAATGATCGAAATGAAAGAACTGAGGGCATTCTGGCTAAGTTTGCAGATGATACAAAGACAGGTATGGGATGTAGCACTGCGGAGGTGGGGAGGCTGTAGAAGGATTTGGACAGGTTAGGAGAGTGGGGAAAAAAGTGGCAGATGGTATATAACATAGGAAAGTGTGAGGTTATGCACTTTGGTAGGAAGAATAAAGCATGGACTATTTTCTAAATGGGGAAAAATATTCAGAAGTCCGAAATGCAAAGAGACTTGGGAGTTCTAGTCCAGGATTCTCTCAAGGTAAACCTGCAGGTTGAATCAGTAGTTAGGAAGGCAAATGTACTGTTGGCATTTATTTTAAGAGGACTTGAATATAAAAGTAGGGATGTAATTCCAAGGCTTTATAAGATCTGATCAGACCACATTTGGAGTACTGTATTGTGCCCCATATCTCAGGAAGAATGTACTGGTGCTGGAGTGTGTTCATAGAACATAGAATATTACAGCCCAGTACAGGCCCTTCAGCCCTCAATGTTGCACCGCCCACAACAGGGAGGAGGAGGTTCAGAGGAGATTCACGAGAATAGTCCCAGGCATGAAAAGCTTAATATATGAGGAACATTTGAGGGCTGTAGATCTATACTCTGGAGTTTTGAAGAATGAGGGGGGACCTAATTGAAACTTACAGAATACTGAATGGCCTGGACAGAGTAGATGTTGGAAAGATGTTTCCATTGGTAGGATAGACCAGCACCCGAGGGCACAACCTTAGAGTAAAGGGAAGACCTTTTAGAATGGAGACAAGGAGAAATGTCTTCAGCCAGAGAGTGGTGAATCTATGGAATCTATGCAAGATCATTGAGTATACTTAAGACGGAGGTTCTTGATTGCAAAGGAGGTCAAAGGTTACCGGATAAGGTGGGAGAATGTGGTTGAGAAACTTAGCAGCCATGATTGAAAGGCAGAGCAGACTTGATGGGCTGAATGGCCTAATTTCTGATCTTGTGTCTTATGTATGCTGTATGTTGTGACTTTTAATGAAAAAATCAGAAATCTTTTTATGTGTGAACAAGCCAGCTTGTGCCTCCTGTAAACCAATGAAAGAGCCTAGAGAAAGAACACTGACAATCAACATTCTGATCAGCACAAGAACCATCTCAGCAGATACTCTGAACGGAGATCATCCAAGTACTTTCCCAGTTTTCCCTTCACCCATTATGCCTGTTTTTCAATGTGTGTGTGTGTCAATTTATAAGGATATTAGAGTTTTAATTTGTGCAGATATATGGATACAATTCATAATTGTTGACCTGTAGCTAGAGGTCATTCATTTGTAATAAGTGTAGAAACCTTTACTGTATTTTTGCCAACCTAGATTTGAAAGACAGGTAAATTAGGTCCTTCTATAAAATGTTTATTGATTGTGATAACTCTGAGAATAATGGGACTTCATTTCCAGTGCACTACCCCTGTGAAGTGTAACAGTATTTTTATGTATATATGTCTCTGTGCTTGTATGTAGGGGAAGGGGAATTTGAAAAGGGGTAAAGTTTATTGTATGTAAATTAGAAATTCTGTTCTTGTTAAAGTTAATAATATGTTATAAGAAGTCAGTTTTTTTTATTGTTACTGATGTAAGCTGGTGTGGTTTGCTTTTAATCTGGAGAGCAGTTCAACAAAGGTAAATTGGCAACTTTGATAATTCCATTAACTTTGAATATTTATGGTGACTCCAAGAATACTGGGGTTTGATTTCCAGAGTACTACCGCAGTAAATCAGAACACCACCAATATTGGCAACAATATTCCCCAGAAAGACAGGAACAAGCAGACACCACATGAACAGACAACAATATTTCACACGTACTATAAGAAGACCTGAGCACTTTAAAGAACATATATTGCAATGCTGAATAAGAACAAAGGAAAGTGTAACAGAGTAAGAGAATAAAGAGTTATTCATGTTATTTTTAAGCACTTGTAAATAATGTACGCATTGTTTTCTTTTTTAATGAAAAGGAAGATGTTTGAAAAAATACATTTTAAAACTGTGGCATCCCACTAATGTGACTTTTGACATCATACTATGTGTAAAGGTATAAGAGCAGTACAATTTTACACAGTGCATGGAATAGTATAAAATTCAAATTGCTCTAAATATTTCTGGAGCAACACGAGTTTTCTGAAGCTTGGGAAACTGACCGGGGAAATGGAGGTGATTTTGAGTAGCAGATCAGGTGGAGATTTAAACTCACCATTGTCCCATCAGAATAAAACCTCACTTATTACAGCAGCTATAACTGTTCCCCTGGTAATTGCTTGACAGATACTTTTAGTGTGGGCAATAGCATGCTTCATCCTTGGAGGTTCTCAAACTGACAACATCAGTGTACGGACGCAAATGTGTTTGACAGCAGATCAGAAGAGGAAGAGCTACAGCATCCAAGACAAGATGATGATATGCAGTGGTGACATCAGCATATGCACAGTAGAGAAGGGCTACTGTGAGAGTGTGTGTTCTCTGACAAAAAGGAAGACATACTCTACTATCCAATCTAGTTTCTAATGAAAGGCAATCTTTTTTTCCTTTATTGTCATTTTCAAAACTCTATTAAATTACCCAGAGCTTATACTTTCTCTAAAGTGCATTCATGTGGTTTTCTAAAACAATTGGAAATTATTGTTAATGTTGGAGATTTCGTATGTATTGTGATAGTGCTGGAAATATATAGGCAACATCTGTGAAGAGAGAAGCCACCTCTCAGCAGCTGTGACATGCCTAACCACACTGAACTCCTCTTCTCAGTTGTCCAGTGAGTGCAGCTGCTATCGATTGACCATTTTGGCCTCTTCAATTGGAGCCAGAGAAACTCCTTCAATGTCTTTGGAGTCCAATCAAGGGTTTATTCCAAGCCTTCATCTATTTCTCATCCAAATGCTGGTGTCCACTGCAAATCCATTTGATGACATAGACACCAATTTCCTTCCTGGTTTGGGTGCTCAGAGTCAGAGGAATTCCCACCTCTGCAAACCTAACTTTTAGAAATGGGTGGCTGGTCTTCCCATTTTCAATATAGTGGACGAGAGTGCTGGTTGGGATGGGTGACACAGGAGGACCTGAGGACAGATGCCCAGTGTGGGGGCAGGATGGGCAGAAAGCCTACCTTAGGCTTTCACTGCTTCAAAAGTTTAAAATTTAGAATTAACACAAAGCATGCTCCTAGCCCTCACAACATAACTCCCTCACACTTCCCCACAGACTCCCCATGCCACATCCGTACCATCTAATAATCTATCTTCACCCCACACCTTCTATGTTAACTAACGTCCCTGCACTCTCCACCAACGACCCTTTATGGTCCCTGTGAATACTTAGTCCCAACTCTTGATAAACGCTGGACTCACCCAGCAGCCTTTATCCTTTCATTTGAACTCACTTAGAATCCACCATGAGCAGACTTCAGGCACCATGCATATATGTGAAGAAATAAAGTATTTCAGACTCAGTACATTGATAAAAACACTTAATCATAAAAGCACATTTACTATGTTTATATCCTTCCACAAGATAAAGCCTCATAATCAACAAATATTTAATTCAAGTACAACAAACCTTGGAATTCACAGTCCCATATTGAGTCCAAAAGTATGGAAGTGAAGGCATCTTCTCTGATTAGAAATGCAACACTAATCTGGTATGGAAAACTCTCGACTTGTCTCCATATAATATAATAGAAAACAATAATTGCTCAGGTTATAAGTTTGCTCGCTGATCTGTAAGCGAACTTGCAACCTGATCTACAACCTGAGCTACAAGTCTTCAAAATTGCAAACAGTAATTGCTATTTGTTTTGCAATTTTCAAGACCTGTTTTCAAGTACCAAAGGATCTGTAGTTCTCTATAGTCCTGAAGGGTTTATTCGAAGGATTTGATTGGTCCACTTGAAACTTTGAGAATTCTTTGGTAATTTAACAGTCCTTTGATGTCATTGACCAGCTTTGACAGTCCATTGAGTAGCTTTGACTGTCCTTGACCAGCTTTGACCATCCTGATGAGTTGATGCACAACCTTCTTCACTTTTAATAATTTTAAAAGTCATCCAACCTCTCCCAATGGCGTTCATTGCCCAGATCCAAATTACTCCAAAGGAACTTTCACAACGAAATGCATGGAGAACAGACTTGCTCTGACCAGTTCTGCTCCACACATCTGCATTGTTCCAGATGGCAGCAATACCAAAATGTGATTTAAATGAAGACAGCTGAAGATTTAAATGGCCAGATGACCTGTGAAGTGTGCAAGTGTGAAATCTGGGCTATCACCAAAGCAACTGCCATGAAAATGTTGTTTTTAAATGTAGTTTTGGTTGACAACAATTTATTGATGACAAAGGCCTTCAAGCTGCTGACAACTGTTTGATTGGCTTCCAGATAACCCAAAAGCTTTGGGAGATGAATGACTTGGCAGAAACTAATCGGACTTCTGGAGAAGAAGCCGTTTTTGCTCAACTGTGAAAAGCATCTCAAGCCTGAAAATAATCAGTTCATTTCCCCTTTCCAGTTGTTATAAACAGTGAATTTTAATTGTTAAGTCAAAAATCTTGATTTTTATTTTAAGTGTGAACCAGTAATGCAACTCCACTGCCTTTTCCTTTTTGTCTGTGCTTCCTAAACACTGAATATACCTGGATTTCTACTTCCCATCCCTGGTGTTCCTGTATCAATGTCTCCATATAACATTCAAAGCTATGGGCTAAGTGCTGGAAAGTGAGATTAGTGTAGCTAGGTGGTGGGTTTTTTTTGTTGCAAATGTGCTGGGTCAAATGATCTCTCCTGTACGGCTCTATGACTCAAAATAATCTGCAGATACAGAATCAAACAGCAGCACAACCTGACAATCCAAAAGAACCATCTTAGCCAACCCTGTGAACAGAGAATATTGAACTGCCTTACCAGTCTTTCCCTCCACCCATTACACTCTTTTGTTTTGTGGGTGTGTCTGTCAGTCTGTCTGTGACTGGGCAAGTTTTAAAGGGGGTTAGAGTTTTGACAAGTAGAGTTATGTGTTGATGGCTTATTATTGTTTATCAGTAATTAGAAATTATTTATTTCCAACAGTTAAATATAGAAATCTGGTCAATGCCTTCGGGAAGACAGGGAATTCTGTGCATTTTTAAAAATTCTTAACTTTTGTTGGGAGTAGCAATGTTTGATTTCTCGCACGCCACCCTAAGAAAGTGAAATATTGTGAAGGCTATTGCAATATGCTTGCACTAGTGATCTGGATTTAAAGCACAGATGATTTAAAGCGCAGTCTCTGGGTGGACAATCAAGTTGTAGTAATAGTAGGGCACAGTTCTCCTGATGGATGTTCATGTGTCTTTGCTACTTAATGTTAGTATGAGTTAATTTACCACAAAGTTAATGTAACCTGTTTTAGTTCTTGATATGTATTAAAGTACATTTTTGTACCAAAGACAAGAGCTTCCTCTTACTCGTGGTCTATCCTCCAAACAAAACTCCACCCCCTATGGCAGAACATTAACTCCACCTCCCACTCTACCAAGGACATGCAAGTTCTGGGCCTCCTCCACCACCAAACTCTAGCCACCCAATGCCGGGAGGAAGAATGCCTCATCTTCCACCTTGGGACTATCCAACCATATGGGATCAATGTAGATTTCATCAGTTTCTTCATTTCCCTTCCCCACCTTCTCCCAGACCCAACCTTCCAATTCAGCACTGCCATCTTGAACTGTTCTACCCACTCATCTTCCTTCCCACCTATCCACTCCACCCTCCTTTCAGACCTATCACCATCATTCCCCATCTCCATCTACCTGTCACATTCCCAGCTACCTTCCAACCAGCCCCATCCCCCTCCCATTTATCTCTCAGCCCCCTTGGGCCTTCTCCACATTCCTGATGAAGAGCTTATGTTTGAAACGTCGACTCTCCTGCTCCTTGAATGCTGCCTGACCGGCTGTGCTTTTCCAGCACCACACTTTTCAACTCTGATCTCCAGCATCTGCAGTCCTCACTTTCTCCTCGTCTATCCTCCACTACAAAAGAGGAGGAGATCGTGGGAATTGTTGAAGATCACGTGGTTAAATTTTGACACTGTATGGGTCTGTGATTTACTGGTGGTGATCTTATTTGAGTGAAACAGATATCCGCTAAAGTCTCCAATGGATAAGCCCATAAATTAAAGTATCACTTCAGTAAAGATGACTAAATGTTATCCTTGTAGTAATAAACAGTTTAGAATTAATAAGCAGTTTAGAATTAATAAACAACAGACTCACCTTTTGAGAAACAAAAGAAGTAACAATATTCCTAGAACTTGAGATTAGCCTAAAACAAAGGACAAAAATAATTACCTACATTTAAAATAACATAATCTGAATAATACACAACAGGTCTCCACGAGCTGAGTAAGAGTGTGCATACTCTCCACAAGGGTCTGTTTCGTTATGGTCATAGAACTCTATGACCATAACGAAGTCCAAGACGTACAATCCAGGATTGTGGTGCACTCCTTCCTGCAAAGCTCTGAACCTGGAGACCAAACCAACCAGACGTTCAGATCAGAGCCCGCAGTTCCAACCTTTGCTGCTGAAATTACCGAGAAAGTCAAATGGACACATTGGCTATAAAACGTCATCAACAAACCTCATCCCTTAATGTGCCGCTAACATGGGGATGTCATTTATCTGGTGGGACAACAATAGATGTTGGACACTGACTATGTCTCTATAAAAGCTGTGCCCACAACTTCCACATCGCAGTGACCGTTAGAGCAGGTTTCACACAAAATAATCCAAACTATCAACCTCTTCCTCACAAAAATGTTCTTGTAATTAGTCTTAAAATGTTCTATATTGAGGCAGTAATATCTCTAAAGAAGAACAGATATCAACATTTATCAGGTATTTCCCAAAATCTTGTGAGAAACCATCTCCAGAGCCCACGGAATCATAGAGTCCCTACAAAAGGCCATTCGACCCATCGAGTCCACGCCGACCTTCCAACGAGCATCCCACCCAGATGCACCCCATCCGTGTCACCCTGCATTTCCCATGGCCAAACCACCTAACCTGCCCATCTTTGGACTCTGCGGGAAACCCACACAGGGCCTGGGAGAATGTGAAAAATATCTGGGACATTGCAAGAAAAACTGACATTGGATGAGAAAATGTTTGAGAGGTTTTCTCTGGAAGTACCTACCTGTGTTTTTTTGGAGGGAATGAGTGACCATCTCCTCAAACATGACTGAATTACAGCCCCAAGCCCAAAAAGCTCCCCCTTCACTGAGGTTGTTTAAAACCCCCACAGGGACTCAGCTCAATTCATCCAAACCGCTCACAATCCCGCTCCGAACTACATTACCCATGCTGCATATGGGCCACTCGCAGGGATGGAATGCAGTACGTAATCGGGACGCCAGCTCGCGGTACCTGACGGGAGTTGTAGTTCCGACCCGCACACTGACCGTTGGTGCCCAGCGCTCGTGAGTTCAAACTGAGCGCGCGCAAGCCCGAGTAGCTGTCACGTTGGCGGTCCTGAATTGGAGGTGCGCTTCTCTCAATGACAGCGGGAACCGGGATCGCCGTCACTTCCCCTATCGAGCACACCCCCTTTATAAGACAACCTCTGTGATGTCGTGTCATCAGATGGTTCTGCACAGGGGCAGCATGTGGATAGGGAATAAGTGGTACCCAGAATAAAACCTTGGTTAGACTCCAGAGCTATGAGGAGGTAAGATTAACTGAACAAGCAAAATGACAAACAAGTATGAAGAATTGGAGGAGGATAGTTGGTCAAGTATGTTGTGGGCTCCAGAAAAGTTTTTATTTCTCAGTCCGCAGATCTTTCCAAAATACTTCTAGCATTTTCTTAAGAGATTTTCAGCATATGTCCATGAGGGAGAAAGATACAGAAGGATTTGCTGAAAGGGTGAGATGAACTGAGGGGAATAGCTCATGTGCAGCATAAATACTAGGAGAGGGTAGTTGGGCTGAATTGTCAGTTTCTGTCCTTTAAAATCGAAATTCTCAGCAGGTCAGGCGATATCTGTGAAGAGAAACAGTGCTAACATTTCAAAGTGAGATGACTCTTCTTCAGAAACTAGGCTGGAGTTGGTTTGACAAAAGCTTTTGTGAGTTAACACTCCCTATTCTCACAAGCATGTACTCAGACCGCTTGACATTCATAGTTGAACTGTTTCTCTGTTTCATTCCTCAGTGCTGGTCACCCTGAAGTCAATGTCAATAAGTGACAGTCATTCCCCAAGCACAGTGACTCCCAAACAATTGCAACATTTAAGAGGCATTTGGATGGGTATATGAATAGAAAGGGTTTGGAGGGATATGGGCCGAGTGCTGGCAGGTGGGACCAAATTGGGTTGGGATATCTAGTTGGCATGGACAGGTTACACCGAAGGGTCTGTTTCCATGCTGTACATCTCTATGACTCTAAGTCAGTGGTACTCTCCAAGCACACAATCAATTCTGGAGAAGACGGCATCTCCCAAAGTCCAGGTGCCTCTCACACAACATAGAACCACTTTCTCAGACCCAGCATCACACCCAAACACCAGCTCAATCTCCTCTCCTACTCTGTTCTCCCTGCCCTTTTCTGTCTCCTGCTCCACTCTCCTGTGTCTGATTCTACCACTGCACATCATCTCTGCCTTGGATTCTGATCTGCTGTCAAACACATCTGAGGATACACATCCCACACTGATGCTGTCAGCTTGAAAGCCTCTGAAAATGAAGAATGCTATTCCTACACAAGAAATTTCTGACAAACAGTGGGTGGAATGATGGCTCAGTGGTTAGCACAGCTGCCTCACAGTGTTGAGGACCTGGGTTCAATTCTAGCCTTGGGTGAGTGTGTGAAGTTTGCACGTTCTCTACATGGGTTTCCTCCAGGTGCTCTGATTTCCTCCCATAGTCCAAAGAGTGAATGTTAGGTGGATTGGCACTGCTACAATGCCCAGGGATGTGTAGGTTAGGTGAATTAGCCATGGGAAATGTAGGGTAGTGGGGTTGAGTCTGGGTGGGATGCTCTTTGTAGAGTTGACGTGGGCTTGTTAGGCCAAATGGCCTGTTCCTACGCTGTAGGGATTCTATGAAATATTTACCAGGGGAACTGAGACAACAGCTGCGATAAGTGAGGTTTTATTCAGTTGGGGCAATGACAAGTGTAAATCCCCACCTGATCTGCTGCTCAAAGTCAACTCCAGTCAGTTTCCCAAGTTTCAGGAAACTCATATTGCTACAGATATATCTAAAGCAATTTTAATTTTAAACAATGTTCCACAAGATACTTAAAATGTTTTATGCCCAAAATTCTTTATTTACTTTTGATGAAATCAAAGTGACATGAATATGGAAAGCTGAAAATATTACCTATTTTAACATTCCCTCTTCATTTTAAAAATTGCATGCACCATAGTTACTCTCTGTACAGTTTCTTGAATTAAAATCACATATGAAAACAAATCTTGTTTCTTTCACGTCTTTCCAACTTTGTCAGCCACCAAGCGTTCAGATCTTCTTATGTTACATATTTGAGTTGTTATACATTCAGCTGATGTCTGCTGGTTCCTGAGGTAATATTGTTGTTCTGGGAAATATTGTTGACATAATAATATTGATCTAATATACTTCTTGAGGAACAATTGACTTCTGAGGCCGATGGTCATTCAGCTCCTGACTTGGTTAGTGAAATCAAGTAGACTTCATCAGCTGTTGGCTGCAAAGGAGCAGATTCTTCAGTTGCGACATTCACTTACACCACATGACTGAGGTGACAACTTCTTGACACAGGCCCATGTTTCCAAGTGGACTAATTTTCAATGAGTAAGTTGAATGTCCCCATTTTGACTAGTTTCCAAATTCTGAGCCCTGGAAAATATTTTGTAGATTTATCAAAGTTAAATACGGATTTTTGTTGTTTCATTTGATTTTGTTACACATTCATGTTATTATTTCTGGCCTCAACAATATTTTAGTTTTTGAAGGGGTGGTATGGGTCTGTATGACCTTTAGTTACTGGACTGGACAACTTGCCCAGCCTTTAGTCAGTGTGTTTCTCACTCCAAAATTGCCTTGTACAAATCTCTTACGGATTTGTAGGCTTTTTTTGATGATGTCTTCGGCAATTTCCACCCCTTCCATTTGAATGGGGACAGTGTAGAAATGATGTGTGGTGCTGAATTTTCCAATCATGCAGGAAGTGGCAAAATTCTTCACTCATGAATTCAGGTCATTGTCACTGATCCCAATGTTAGGAATATCATGATTACTGAACTGTGTTTTCAGACATTGTATGATCCCACTGGGAGTCAGTGACATCAGCTGCTGTATTTTCCCACTGTCTGATTCGTAGTCGACTATGATGAGATAATCGTTCCACTGAGTGTGAAGACTCTACTCCCACATTCATCCATGGGTTTCTGGGATGTCATGGGCCATGAGCAACTTTTTGTCTTGTTTAGGTTGATGTTCATTACAAGCACTGCCCTGGCTATGTCATCCTTCATTTCATTGTTCATTATTGGCAAGTAGATCACTTCTCCTACCTTTCTCAGACTGGACTGGATTCTTTGATGGTTTATGTGGAATGTGTTTCAGCATTTCATTTCTCATCTTTTCAGAGATAATTAGCCTGCTCCCTTTGTACAAGATGACATCTTGGGCTATTATCTCATTTCTGTCCAATGCTCTTTTACAGTCACAGGGGTGTCCTTGATGGTTTCAGTCCATCCTTTCATCAAAACTTCCTGTAACACCTGAAGAGTTGCACACCGTTATAAAATTTGTTTGATGTGAGAAACCTGTCAGATTAAATTTCTCCACTGAGTTAATGATTTCCAGAGCATGTCGAGCTGCTGCTTCTTATTGAATTTCACACACTGTATCAGCAAGAAACCTGTTCAAGGAAAGTGCAGCTTTTGACATCATGTTGTTTGTTTCCTGTGCAAAAACTTTACAGCAGATAAAAAATGACTTGAAAAAGATGCACTGAATTGTCTTGTAGTCAGACTCTATTATTGCTTTCTCTCTCCCAAACAGGTACTGGTAGTAAAGTTCACAATCAAAGACGTTACGCAGACCATCTTTCTCAATGTGTGTACAGTGTTGTTCAGTTTGTGTTAATGTTCTGGATACAAACACAGCGGGTTGTCCTCACTGCCTGGGGGCTACTCCAAGTCCTGTTTCACTGACATCACACTGCAGGGTCACTCCATTGTTACATCATAATCCCTCAGCACTGGTGATGTCATCACTAGTTGTTTGATGGGAGTGAAAGCTGCTTCTTGTTCTGTGTCCCAGTCCCACTGAACACCCTGCACAGTGAGACTGTGTACAGGTTCACACACCAGGACACATTGGGAAGAACCTGACAAGGTAGTCCCCAAGTGAGTTTGTTCCGCTCCTTTGTGAGCACAATGATTAATCAGCTGACATGCTGACTGTATAAAAACCTTGTCACTAATGTGAATAGTTTCTCCCCTGTGTGAATGCATTGGTATTTGTGGAGATTGGTGAGAAGAATGACTTCTCACACATGCCACATGTGAAAGGTTTCTGGGATGTGAATGAGTTAGTGCACAAGGAGTGTGGATGACGAGGATAATGATTTATCACACACTTCACAGGTGAATAGTTTCTTCTCTGTGAATTCTCTGGTGGGCTAGGAGGTTTGATAACCTTGAGAATGATTTATCACACACCTCACACATGAATGGTTTCTCCCCTGTGTGAATCCTCTGATGGACCAGGAGGTTTGATAACATTGAGAAGGATTTGTCGCATACCTCACATGTGAATGGTTTTTCTCCTGTATGAATGCGTTTGTGTCTTCGAAGGTTTGATAGCCTTGAGAACCATTTCTCACACACATCGCAGGTGAATGGTTTCTCCCCTGTGTGAATCCTCTGATGGAACAGGAGGTCTGAAGACCTTGAGAATGATTTGCCACAAAGATCACACATGAATGGTCTCTCTGCTGTGTGAATACGTTGGTGAACATGAAGATGTGATGATGATGAGAATGACTTCTCACAAACATCACACATGAACAGTTTCTCCCCTGTGTGAATGTGTTGGTGTTTGTGGAGGTTTGATGACTGCGCAAATGATTTGTTGCAAACCTTACATATGAATGGCTTCTCTCCTGTGTGTATGCGTTGGTGCGTGCGGAGTGTTGACGACTGTGAGAATGATTTGTTGCATACTTTGCACGTGAATGGTTTCTCCCCTGTGTGAACGCGTTGGTGCTCGAGAAGGGTTGATGACTGTGAGAATGATTTGTTGCACACCTCACACAGGAATGGTTTCTTAACTGTTTGGATACATTGGTGATTTCCCAATCCCAATAACTGTGCACAGCCCTGGTTGGACACCTCACACTTGTAAGGCTTCTCCCGACTATGTATGTATCGGTGACTCACGAGCATTGATTTGTGTTTGAAAACTTGGTTGCACACTTCACACTTGTACTGCTTCTCTTCCATGAAGATGCTCTTGTGTAAACAGCTGGACAACAGATGCACTTTGTATGTTCAGAAAATTTACAAGCCTGTGACGTCCTTCTCACACCTCACACTTCAATAGACTCTCCCCAATAGGAATGGTGGTTCATGAGGCTCAATGAAATGACTGAAACTCTTACCAGACTTGCAGCCACTCACACTTCTTCTCAGCCCTACCTTGACGGATCACCCACAGCCAGACCTTGAGAAAGATTGATTCTGGTGGAAGGCTCCGCATCTCTGACCAGTTTCAGCTCTGATGACATGTCAGAGCTCCATGACCCAACTGATTTGCAGATGATAGTTTCACTGCCAAACCTTCTCTGTGTTGAGCAATGCTGTGTAGGAATTGGATGTCTTCCCACAGTTGAGTTCTTCCTTGGGTGATAGTCAGGATCTATCTGCAGTGTCTATCCACTCTGCAACCTTTGGTGTAGTCCTTCTGTAAAACAGGAAAAGGAAACATGATTTTCTTCACCTTCTCTCCTCCTTTACAAAAGGGGTTGATTCCTTAGTTCAAAAAAATTCCACAGTGAGTGTCAGTCTGCTATCTCTTTGCTTTTCCTCACTTGTCACACACAGCAGGGTCACAGGATAGTAACCAAGAACAGACAATATGGCTAGTTTTGTTCTCGATACAGACCCCCATCTTCCCAAGCACCATGAGGCAATGGAAAAGACAATCATGCAGAGTATGAACAGGCTATCAATTTACAATAAGCTGGTATCACTGATTCATATCAATCTGGAATCATCCCAGACCCCTCCATCACCACCACCGTTATCTGACTGAAAGATGGGGGATGTCCTCAACATCGACTGCGTGGAGTCTCATGGCGTCAGGTAAAACGACTTCAAGGAAACCTACCACTTCCCTCCCAACTTATGAATGAGTCCTTCACCATGTTAATCATCACGAGGGAAGTAGACTAAGGACAGATACGAAAAATGGGTGTCCATGAGCCATCAGCAGCAGCAGGATTGTATTCCATCACAATCTCACAGCCTACCACAGACCTCATTCCAGGATTGTCATCAAACCAGTAGATAGGCAGGGAAGGAACAGAACTGGGAACTTTAGAGTTCAGGTTTTAAACAAGTCAGTATACTACCGAGGGCTATATGCAAACTAACCACAAAGTCTAAGAAGTGATAAACGGCAAACCAGCCAGTCAACCAACAGATGAGAGAAAATCTCTGTTGTCCTTCCACATTTTGTTGAGAATTGTGAATAATCAGCTAAGGGTTGGCTCCCTCATTACATCCATTCCCAATCCCGTCAGAACCAGTGCAGGATACAATGCTGACTTCAATGAACAGTCGTGAATACATGATCAAACTAAATGTCCTCCTTTGGTGCTGGGTGAACCCATTTCAAATACACAAATTCTCCTCACTATCAAGCAGGCTGAGGTCAGGTGCAACTTACTGGTTAGAGATTTGTAAAATTGTTATATTTTAAATTGCAGTTAAGAAAAACAAGATCATGAGGGTTGCTATGAGATTGTATAGGCAAAAGTGAGGACTGCAGATGCTGGAAATGAGAGTTTACATTAGAGTGGTGCTGGAAAAACACAGCAGGTCAGGCAGCAACCGAGGAGCAGGAAAATCGACGTTTCGGGCAAAAGCCCTTCATCAGGAATCTATTCCTGAAGGGCTTTTGCCCGAAATGTCGATTTTCCTGCTCTTTGGATGCTACCTGACCTGCTGTGCTTTTCCAGCACCACTCTAATCTAAACACATGAGATTGTATAGCTCTTCCCAGCAACAGGCTAAGTGGGTTGGTTACCACGGGGTCAGGTTGGAACTTGCTGAGCAAGATGACAAGTTATCACAACTGAAAACAAAAGCAAGAACAGCTGGAGCTGAGTGGACAGATTTTCTGTCTCTGAGATTATGGACAAAGAAAGACAGAACATGAGCGAGAGACAGGTCTGAGAGAGAGAGAAAGAGAGAGACAGCACGTACTGTAGCCAGTGTGGTCAGCAGAGAGGAAAGGGTGTCCTTTTTGTGGTCTGCTAGGCAGAATGTCAGAGGGAACACGTTGAAGAGACACAATCTAAAGACTCCAGATGATTTGTCCTGACGAGGCTGGAGAGCAGACAGTGTCGGCAGTCACTTCAGAACTTCTCTGGAAAGTGACAGGAGTGCCTTTTGATGGTCACTCAAATTCAGTAAAACAGTGTGAAGCAAACCTCCTTATAGCTGAGATTGGCATTGGACAAGTTCCTCAAAACCACATGCTTCTGGAGAAAATGAAACCTAAGTTATGTGTGTGGTATAGAGTGTTCAATTGTGTTGTCCACACTACTTACACTACAGATGGTAGTAGAACTTGGAGAAATTTGAAAAGACCAGGAAACATCCAGATTCCAACTCAAATAGAGAACTGACCATTTCCAGTCCACCGGATAACAATCAGCTCCCAAACACATACAATTCAACAACAGAAAATCAATAAGAATCCTTAGACACTCTACATCTCCCGGATAATGACACCTCACCTTCTCATATTCAGGAATGAACCATCAACAAAACTCAGCCTGGAAATCAGAGGGAAATGCTTCCAATAACACACTCAATATCCAACACACAGCTCCAGTCACACAGTTCAGCACAAAGCACCGAGTAAACAGCTCTCTCAGCTGGATCTTCTCACACAGCATAAGGGACATTTCCACCCCTTATTGTCCACAAAACAGTCAGACTGCCTGAAGATTGGTGTGGATATTATGGGATACAATTTGTATAAAAGCTGCTCCTTCACTCACTATCTCCTCACTTGGTTTTCAGTCCCTATAGGAAGTGAACCAGCTCTGGAAGAGGAAGAGGAGACAATGTGCAGAGTGGGTGGGCTCTCTGATTGACGTCTCTCACAGTCAATCCAAATATTTCTGGAGCAACATGAATTTCCTGAAACTTGGGAAACTGACCGGGAAATGGAGGTGACTTTGAGCAGCAGATCAGGTGGGGATTTAAACTTGTCACTGTCCCATCTGAATAAAACCTCACTTATTGCAGCTGCTGTCTCAGCTCCTCTGGTAAATGTTTGACAGAGATTTCGAGTATGGGAAGAGCATTCTTCATCCTTGAAAGCGTTCAAACTGACAACATCAGTGTGGAATGTGTAGTCTCGGAAGTGTTTGATAGTAAGTCAGAAGAGGAAGACCTACAGCACTCTTAGGAGACAGTGATACCATACGTTTAAACACAGGAGGGAACAGGTTCAAGGAGTACCTCTGTGCTTGGGGCACGCCTGTAATTGGAAATGACTACACCAGAGGTTGAATCTGGGACTTGGGGAATTAACTCTCATTCTCACCAGACCTCTCTGTTGACTCTCATCCTTTGATGGATGCCACACACTCTGCTTAACCCCTCACTCTCCGCGCGCGCATCTCCCCCATTCCAATTGCAATTTCAGGATTTGGGAGGTGACAACACATTCAAGGTCATTGCTCAGGAATGATTTAGAGATGCCCGGTGTACAAAGTTAAAAATCACACAACACCAGGTTTAGTTGGAAGCACGACTCCACCTGATGAAGGAGCAGTGCTCCGAAAGTTAGTGTTTCCAAATAAACCTGTTAGACTATAACCCAATGTTGTGTGATTTTTAACATTGTTGAGGAAAGGGAGGTTGGAGTTAGAATTCTCACATAGAATCTCTGCAACCCGGAAAGAGGGCATTGGTCTGTGCAATCCACACTGATCCTCTGAACATCTCACTGAGCCCTCTACTCTAGTGCTATAACCCCATTCATGGCTAACCCACCTAGCTTGCACATTCTGGACAATTTAGCATGGCCAGTCTACCTTACCTGCACATTTTTGGACGGTGTGAGGAAACCAGAGCACCTGGCGGAAACCCACACAGACATGGAGAGAACGCATAAATGCCACACGACACCCGATGCAGGAATCGAACCCGGATCTGTGGCACTGTGAAGCAGCAGTGCTTGCCTCTGAGCCACAGTTTCCAGGAATCAAGTTTTTTTTAGGTGGGCCAGTGAGAAGGAAAGAAGTGGCAGGGGCAGCTGATAGAATTGTTTCAACCTTATTTCCCTGAGCAGAGAAGAATAACCTGGGAACAGAGGTTGAAAGGCACTGATGGAAGAATCAGAAGGGAGTTAAGGAGTAACGTTTTCAACAGCATATGGGGAAGTTCTGGAATTCACTGTCTGAAAAGGTGAGAGAGGCAGAAACCTTCATCACATTAAAACAATCTGATGTAAACTTGAAAGAGTAATTTATCCACATTTAAAATGAAGATAGAAATAACTTCTCCATATTGGCACTATCCAATCAAACACTCAGAAACAGGTACATAGAGTGGTGGGTTTGGGAGCAGGACCGGGTTAAATAGGGAGTTCTGCGGGCAGGGTACACTGCAGCTTAGACTCATTGACGAATACCAGGGATTTTCAGATAGGAGGAGTCTTTTGTCAAGTGACTGTGCTTGAACCAGTAGGCATGATTTGCAGGTGCAGGTGTTGGATTGGAGAGTACAACGTTAAAAATCACAAATCACTACGTTATAGTCCAACAGGTTTATTTACAGTCATAGAAATATACAGCACAGAAACAGACCCTTCGTCCATGCCGAACAGATATCCTAACCCAATCTAGTCCCACCTCCCAGCACCCGGCCCATTTCCCTTCACACCCTTCCTATTCATATAACCAACTAGATGCCTTTCAAATGTTGTAATTGTACTAGCCTCCACCACTTTCTCTGGTAACTCATTCCATACACGTACCACGTTCTGAGTGAAAAAGTTTCCCCTCAGGTATCTTTAATACCCTTTTTCCTCTCAACCTAAACCTATACCCTCTTGTTCTGGACTCTCCTATCCCAGGGAAAGACTTTGTCTATTTATCCTATCCATGCCCCTCATGATTTTACAAAGCCCTATAAGGTCACCCCTCAGCCTCTGACACTCCAGGGAAAACAGCCCAGAATTGCATGCAATATTTCAAAAATGGCCTAACCAATGTCCTGTACAGCCCTAACATGACCTCCCAACTCCTATACTCAATACTCTGACCAATAAAGGAAAGCATACCAAACGCCTTCTTCACTATCCTATCCACCTGCAACTCCACTTTCAGGAAGCCATGAGCCTGCACTCCATGGTCTCTTTGTTCAGCAACACTCCCCAGGACCTTATCATGAAGTCTATAAGTCTGCTCAGATTTACTTTCCCAAAAAGCTGCACCTCGCATTTATCTAAATTAAACTCCATCTGCTACTTCTCAGCCCATTGGCCCATCTGATCAAGACCCTTTTGTAATCTGAGGTAACCTTCTTCACTCTCCACTACACCTCCAATTTTGGTGTCATCAGCAAACTTACTAATTAGACGTCTTATGCTTACATCAAAATCATTTATTTAAATTATGAAAGGTAGTGGACCCAACACCAATCCCTGTGGCACTCCCCTGGTCACAGGCCTCCAGTCTGAAAAACAACTTTCCACCACCACTCTGTCTTCTACCTTTAAGCCAGTTCTGCGTCCAAATGGCTAGTTCTCCCTGTATTCCATGAGATCTAACCTTGCTAACCAGTCTTCTATGTCGAACGCCTTACTGAAGTCCATATAGATCACGTCAACCATTCTGCCCTCATCAATCCTCCTTATTACTTCCTCAAAAAACTCAATCAAGTTTGTGAGACATGACCTCCCACGCACAAAGCCATGCTGACTATCCTCAATCAGTCCTTGCCTTTCCAAATACATGTACATCCTGTCCCTCAGGATTCCCTCCAACAACTTGCCCATCACCAATGCCAGACTCACTGGTCTATAGTTCCTTGGCCCGTCCCTACCACCCTTCCTAAACAGTGGCAACACGTTAGCCAACCTCCAGTCTTCCAGCACCTCACCTGTGACTATTGACAATACAAATATTTCAGCAAGGGGCCCAGCAATCACTTCCCTAGCTTCCCACTGAGTTTCAGGATACATCTGATCATGTCCCGGGGACCCATCCACTTTTATGTGTTTCAAGACATCCAGCACCACCTCCTCTGTAGTATGGACATTTTTCAAGATGTCACCATCTATTTTCCTACATTCTATATCTTCCATGTCCTTTTCCATAGTAAACACTGATGCAAAATACCCACCTCGTCTCTTCCCCCATCTCGTGTGGCTCCACACAAAGGCGGCCTTGCTGATCTTTGAGGGCCCTATTCTCTCCCTAGCTAACCCCACCACACCCCCCTCCGCGCTGTCTGAGCAGCCAGAGGAAGTGGTGGAGGCTGGTACAATTGCAACATTTAAAAGGCATTTGGATGGGTATATGAATAGGAAGGATTTGGAGGGATATGGGCCGGGTGCTGACAGGTGGGACTAGATCGGGTTGGGATATCTGGTCGGCATGGACCGAAGAGTCTGTGTCCATGCTGTACATCTCTATGACTATATGACCTGTAAAAACCCTTTGGATTCTCCCCAATTCAATTCGCCAAAGCTATCTCATGTCCCCCTTTTGCCCTCCTGATTTCCCTCTTAAGTATACTCCTACCACCTACAAAGCCTTCCAATTATTAATTCAATCTATCTTGTCGAGCACTAGCTTTCAGAGCGCTGCTCCTTCATCAGGTGGTTCTGGAGTATAAGATTGTAAGGCACAGAATTTATAGCAAAAGTTTACAGTGTAATGCAACTTAAATTATATATTGAAAAAGACCTGGATTGTTTGTTAAGTCTCTCATCTTTTAGAATGACCATGTTGGTTTCAGTTCTTTCATATGTAAATCCCAGAACTTTCTTAAAGTTATAAAGTACATTCTCAAGTGAACTTTACCAATAGGTGTCATGTCGGTCCAGATAATGCATTGAAGGTGTGAGGTGCACTGTATAAGGCTGTCTGTGCCCCAATGTTTAGACTGATTTTATTTCTAAAAAAGGGATTTACAGAATCTTACATTGATTCACGCAGTTTTTGAGCAAAATAAAATGTAACCCTGCAAGTACAAATTAACCCCACAAACTTATATGTATGTGTGTGCATGTGGGTGGGTGGGTGTGGGGGGGGTTGGATATGACTGTCTGTGAGAGACTATGTGCATGTGTGTGAGTGTAAAGAGGTACAAGTCTGTGAGCGGGTGCATGTGTGGATGAGAGTGTGGGAGTGTATTTGTGTGTATGAGAGAGAGCTTGTGTATGGATCTGTAAGAGCGTGTGTGCGTGTGAGATTGTGTGATTTAGTGTCTGTGTGTGTAGTGCAGTGGAGTTACCTGAACCCAAGATCCCGGTTGAGACCATCCCCATTGGTACCGAACCTCGCTATCAGCCTCTGTTTGACCACTTTGCATTGTTGCCTGTCCTGAAGTCCGCCTTGAAGGATGGTCACCCGAAGGTCTGAGGTCGACTATCCCGGGATGCTGAAGTGTTCTCTGACTGGAGGGAACACTCCTGTCTGTTGATTGTTGTGTAGTGTCCATTCATCCATTGCTGTAGCCTCTGCTCAGTCTCATCAATGTACCATTCCTCAGGGCATCCGTGCCTGCAGTGTATCAGGTAGACAACGATGGCCGAGTCATGAGTACCTGCCGCATACATGATAGGTGGCCTCCCCACCTGTAAAGGTGGTATCCGTGTTGACCAGATATCGCGGGTTTTTGGACGTTTGGGTCTTTTTGCTGTACAGATCCTCTATCACTCCTGGAGTCAACCGACTTTTCTCCATCAGTTTTACTTCTCCTTATAGCAAGAAATTTACCACCTTTCACAGCCTCAAGAACCCAAACACAAAGACAACACTGACATCTACAGCTCTAACCAGTTACCACTTCAAATTAAATCAAACTTTCAGGCTGCCAGTTTATAGTGGGAAAAGTATTCTGTACACAGCCTTGGGACCTAGCCCCTTAGAAACTGGATTAATATACAGAAATATTGTCCTTTATTATCAAGTCATGGCTTAGTTATCATTCTTATCTCTGAGTCGCTCCAGAGAACTGAGCACTGAGGCTGACATGTCACTCTCTGTGAGAATAAACAATTTATTACATTCAGACATTCACAAATGGAACTTTATTTGCTATGGAGGACTTTTTATGGCTTGGGATTTAATACATGATGTAAAAATGTGAATCATTCTTTCTTTCTTTGGGAAATGCTCTGATTCTTGTGATTTGGAAAATGCAAACTCAACCCATCTCAACCCACAATGACATTGACCAATATACTATATGTAGGACTTTCTTACTGTGGAATCCAGGATGATATGTCACTTCTCTGATACCATTGTCAAGTATGTCGCTGAACAGCTGCACGTGTCAGTGGCAGAACATTTTTAGACAGTGATCATTTTATTATTATGGTCATTTGTTAAAATGCATTCATGGAATATGAGCATCTCTGGCTGAGTAAGCATTAATTACCAATCCCTAATCGCCTTTGAGAAGGTGGTGGGAAGCTGTCTTCTTGAACTGCTGCAATGCATGTGCTGTCGGTAGACCACAAAGTTGCGAGGGAGGAAATTCCAGGATTTTGACCCAGGGCCAGGGAAGGAATGGCGACATATGGTGAATGGCTTGGAGGGGATTTTGCAGATGGTGATGTTCCCATGTATCTACTACCCTTGTCCTTCCAGATGAAAGTGGTCGTGTGTTTGGAAAGGATATTCAAGGATCTTTAGTGAATTTCTGCAGTGAGTCTTGTCAACAGTATGCAGTGTTGCTACTGACTGTTGGTGGTGGAGGGAGTGAATGTTTATAGACATGGTGCCAATCAAGCAGGATGCTTTGTCCTGGATGGTGTCAAGCTTCTTGAGCTTATCCAGGGAAGTGATGAATATTCTGTTACACTCCTGACTTATCCTTGTCTGTGGTAGACAGGCTTTATGGAGTCAGGAGATGAGTTACTCTTTGCAGCATACCTAGCCTCTGGCCTGCTGTTGTAGTCATTGTACTGAAGTGGTTTGTTCAGGTTCTGGTCAATGGTAAACCCAGAATTTTGATAGTGAGGGATTCAGTGATGGTAACACCATTGAATCTCAAGGGGCAGTGGTTAGATTGTATTTTACTGGAGACAGTCATTGCCTGGCATTTTGTATGAAGTGAATGTTAATTACGAAATTTTGACCCAAGGCTGGATATTGTCCAGATTTTGCTGAACATTGCGCAGCCATCAGTAAACATCCCATTTCTGACCTTATGATGTAGAGGTCACTGATGAAGCAGCAGAGCCTAGGACACTACCCTGAGGAACCCCTGCAGAAATACCGTGCAGCTTGGGTGACTGATCTTCAACAATCTTGACCATCTTCCCCTGTGATGACTCCAATCAACAGAGGATTTTGCCCTAGGCCAGGCCATGAGGTTGCAGATTGTGTTGAAGTACAATTTTGCTGCTGCTAATGGCCCACAGTACCTCATGGATGTCCAGTCTTGAATTGTCAGATTTGTTTGAAGTCTGTCCTACTGTAGCACAACGACAGAGAGTATTCTCTTTTTGAAGGTGGGTCTTAAGCTCCACAAGAACTGTGTGGTACTCACTCTTACCAACACTGTCATGAACAGATGTATCGGCAGGTAGATTGGTGAGGATGAGCTCAAATATGTTTCTGTCTCTTGTTGGTTCCCTCACTACCTGCTGCAGACCCAGTCTAACAGCAGTTGTTTAGTTCTTGAATAACTCAATAAGTAGTGGAGCGGCACAGTGGTTCAGTGGTTAGCACTGCTGCCTCACAGCACCAGGGACCCGGGTTCAATTCCCGCCTCGGGCAACTGTCTGTGTGGAGTTTGCACATTCTCCCCGTGTCTGCGTGGGTTTCCTCCGGGTGCTCCGGTTTCCTCCCACAGTCCAAAGATACGCAGGTTAGGTGAATTGGCCATGTAGTGCTAGGTGCAGGGGTAAATGTAGGGGAATGGGTCTGGGTGGGTTGCTCTTCGGAGGGTCGGTGTGGACTTGGTGGGCCGAAGGGCCTGTTTCCACACTGAAGGGAATCTAATCTAAAAAAAATCTAATCTAGTGCTTGTGCTGAGCCACTCTTGGTGGTGTACATTCAAATATCTTGCTCAAGGTACATTCTGTGACCTTCCTACCTCAGTGCTTCTTCCAAATGTTGCTGACTGAGTATAGTCTGTGGTGACCAGCAGGAAGTTTTCTTTGCTGTCACCTCTATTGGATCAGGGATAGTGATGGCGGTATATGGCCCATTGCCTGTAAGGTATGAATCTGTTAAGTGTGACTATGTCAGGCTAGTGCTTGACTAGTTTGTGATACAGCTTTCCCAATTTTAGCACTAACCCCTGATATTAGTAAGGAAACTTTGCAGAGTCGACAGGACTATTTATGTCATTTTCATTTCTGATGCCTGAGTTGATGCCAGATGATCCATCCAGTTTGATTCCTCATTTAGACTTTCTACATTATTACAACTGAGTGGTTTGCTCTGCCATTTCAGAGGGCTGTTAAGAGTCAACCAATATAGGCCAGACTAGGATAGGACTGCAGTTTCTTTCCATTCCAGGGATTCATGAAACAGTTTTTTTTCCTGATAATTGATAATGGTGATCACTAGATTCCTAATTCCAGGTTTCCACGAATTCAATGTTTACTGTCTGCCATGACGACATTCAAACTAGGATTCCCAGAACATTAGCTGGATCTCTGGACTCATAATCTTGTGATATACCTTTAGACCATACCCCCTCTTTCATTTTATTGAAAATGAACAATTTGGAGTAAGAATATTTAATTTATTGAAACTCACCAATGGATCGTCCCAGAAAAATTTTAAAATCCAAGGTTATCAGGCAACACAGTCACTGTACAATCTGATGCTTTTAAAGAGATTGTTCAGGCACAGTAAGAGTTCTGAGTGTGGAAACTGCAGAGGCATTAGCCATAATTTTCAATCGTCCTTGAATTCAGGATGATGCCAGAGGACTGGAGAATTGTAAACAGTTCTCCTCATACATATTGCCAGATCTACTGGGTTTCTCCAGTTTGTTCCTATTGCAAACACAGCCTTGCTCAAAACAAGACAAGCCTAGCAACTGCAGGTCAGTCAGTTTAATATTGAAGTGGCAGTTTCTAGAAACAATAGTTCAGGATAAAATTAAGTCACTTGGTCAGATGTGTGTTAATTAAGGACAGACAACATTGATTTGAAAAGAGCAATGCACGTTTAACTCATTTTCTTAAGTTTTTTGAGGTAACAGAGAGGAATGTTGAGGGGAATTTTGTTGATGTGACATATTTGGACTTCCAAAAGGCTTTTGACAATGTGCCATACAATAGATTTGCTGAATACTTAGAACTCATGGAATCAAAGGGAAAATAGTTTCATAGATACAAAATTGACTGAGTGACAAAGAACAGTGAGGAATGGATAATGGATGTTTCTCAAGCTGGAGGAAGGTTTATAGTGAATTTCTCCAGGGGTTAGTGTTACAACACAGCTCTTCCTGAGAGATAATTAATGACCTTGGTGTTATGGCACATTAAAACATTTACACTATATTCGGAGGTGTTGTGAACTGTGAGGAGAATGATATGGCATTTCAAAAGGAGATAAGATTTGTGAAATGGATGAACACGTAGCAGATGAAATCTAATGCAGAGAAGTGTGAAGTGATTATGTTATTGGAAAACCTCGGACAGACAATATAAAATAAAGGTACAATTCTAAAAGGATGCAGAGAAAGAGGGATCTTGATGTATCTCTGCAAAATCAGCAAAGGTAACAAGGCATGTTGCAAGTGAGGATATTAAAATTAAGGTATCCTGGACTCTATCAGTAAGGGGACAGACTACAAAAGCAGGACAATTATACCAAAAATCTGATAAAATACTAGCTTATCCTCAGCTCTGCATCCAGCTCTAGCAGCACTATTGCCATTGGCGGGAGGCTGGCAAGGCTGGGACATTTTTCACTGGAGCCTAGGAGGTTGAGAGGTGACCTTGTAGAGGTTTATAAAGTAATGAGAGGTATAGATAAAGTGAATGGAAGATGTCTTTTCCTTAGGACGGGGGCTTTCAAGACTAGGAGGCATATTTTTAAGGTGAGAGGAGAAAGATTTTAAAAAGACATGAGGGGCAATTTATTTTACGCAGAGTGGTTCATGTGTGGAATGAACTTTCAGAGGAAGCAGTGGATGTGGGTATAGTTACATATCTGAAAGGCATTTGGATAAGTACATGAATAAGAAATGTTTGGAAAGATACAAGCAAACGCAGGCAGGTGAGTCTAGTTTAGTTTGGGATTATGGGCGGCATGGACTGGTTGGACCGAAGGGTCTGGTTCCATGCTGCATGATTCTATTCAGCCTCTCGCTTTAACTCAAACTCTCCAGTGCTGGTAACATCCTGGTATATCTCTTCTGAACCCTCTCCAGCTTTTTAATAATATCCTTCCTGGACAACCATTATGGACACAGTACTTTAAGACAGGCCTCATCAACATCCCAACTCCTAAATTCAAAGGACAAAGCAATGAAGGCAAGTGTGCTAAACATCTTTTTTTAACCAGCCTATCTATACAGTATATGACACAAACTTCAAATAATTATATTCCTGAACCGAGGTCTCTCTGTTCTGCAACACTACCCAAGACCTTACTTTGAATTGTATAAGTCCTGCCCTTGTTTACTTTACCAAAATGCAATACCTTACGTTTATCCAAATTAAACTACATCTTCCAACCTTCAGCCCATTGACCCAGTTGATCAAGATCTCTTTGTAATCTTAAATAATCTTCTTTATTGACCATTATACCACTAATTTTGGTGTCATTTGCAAACTTACTCACCATGCCTTCTCTATTCTCATCTAAATCATTTATACAAATGCTCAGTTATCTGTAAGAATAATAGGGGTAGTTATGGTCGGGGATTTGAACTTTTCAAACATCGACTGGGACTGCCATAGTGTTAAAGGCTTAGATGGAGAGGAATTTCTTTAGTGCGTACAAGACAATTTTCTGATTCAGTATGTGGATGTACCTACTAGAGAAGGTGCAAAACTTGACCTACTCTTGGGAAATAAGGCAGGGCAGGTGACTGAGTTGTCAGTGGGGGAGCACTTTGGGGCCAGCAACCATAATTCTTTAAATTTTAAAGTAGTGATAGAAAAGGATAGAGCAGATCTAAAAGTTGAAGTTCTAAATTGGAGAAAGGCCAATTTTGACGGTATTTGGCAAGAACTGTTGAAAGCTGATTGGAGGCAGATTTTTGCAGATAAAGGGATGGCTGGAAAATGGGAAGCCTTCAAAAATGAGATAAAAGAATCCAGAGAAAGTATATTCCTGTCAGGGTGAAAGGAAAGGCTGGTAGGTATAGGGAATGCTGGATGACTAAAGAAATTGAGGGTTTGGTTAAGAAAAAGAAGGAAGCATATGTAAGGCATAGACAGGATAGATCGAGTGAATCTTTCGAAGAGTATAAAGGAAGTAGGAGTATACTTAAGAGGGAAATGAGGAGGGCAAAAAGGGGACATGAGATAGCTTTGGCAAATAGAATTAAGGAGAATCCAAAGGGTTTTTACAAATACATTAGAGACAAAAGGGTAACTAGGGAGTGAATAGGGCCCCTCAAAGATCAACAAGGCAGCCTTTGTGTGGAGCCACAGAAGATGGGGGAGATACTAAATGAATATTTTGCAACAGTATTTACTGTGGAAGAGGATATGGAAGATGTAGACTGTAGGGAAATAGATGGTGACATCTTGAAAAATGTCCAGATTACAGAGGAGGAAGTGCTGGATGTCTTGAAACAGTTAAAGGTGGATAAATCCCCAGGACCTGATCAGGTATACCCGAGAACACTGTGGGAAGCTAGAGAAGTGATTGCTGGGTCTCTTACTGAGATATTTTAATCATCGATAGTCACACGTGAGGTGCCAGAAGACTGCAGGTTGGCTAATGTGGTGCCACTGTTTAAGAAGGGTGGTAAGGACAAGCCAGGGAACTATAGACCAGTGAGCCTGACCTCAGTGGTGGGCAAGTTGTTGGAGGGAATCCTGAGGGACAGGATGTACATGTATTTGGAAAGGCAAGGACTGATTAGGGATAG
>NC_057746.1:3343082-3361196 GCF_004010195.1 Chiloscyllium plagiosum | reverse complement strand
TACAGTTAGTAAGTTTGCAGATGACACCAAACTTGGAGGTGTAGTGGACAGCGAAGAGGGTTACCTCAGATTACAACAGGATCTGGACCAGATGGGCCAATGGGCTGAGAAGTGGCAGATGGAGTTTAATTCAGATAAATGCGAGGTGCTGCATTTTGGGAAAGCAAATCTTAGCAGGACTTATACACTTAATGGTCAGGTCCTAGGAGTGTTGCTGAACAAAGAGACCTTGGAATGCAGGTTCATAGCTCCTTGAAAGTGGAATCGCAGGTAGATAGGATAGTGAAGAAGGCGTTTGGTATGCTTTCCATTATTGGTAAGGGTATTGAGTACAGGAGTTGGGAGGTCATGTTGCGGCTGTACAGGACATTGGTTAGGCCACTGTTGGAATATTGCGTGCAATCCAGGTCACCTTCCTATTGCAAAGATGTTGTGAAAATTGAAAGGGTTCAGAAAAGATTTACAAGGATGTTGCCAGAGTTGGAGGATTTGAGCTATAGGGAGAGGCTGAACAGGCTGGGGCTGTTTTCCCTGGAGCGTTGAAGGCTGAGGGGTGACCTTATAGAGGTATACAAAATTATGAGGGGCATGGATAGGATAAATAGACAAAGTCTTTGTCCTGGGGTCGGGGAGTCCAGAATTAGAGGGGAAAGGTTTAGAGTGAGATGGGAAAGATATGAGGGACCTAAGGGGCCATTTGTTCACCCAAAGGGTGGTACATGTATGGAATGAGCTGCCAGAGGAAATGGTGGAGGCTGGTACAATTGCAACATTTAAGAGGCATTTGGATGGGTATATGAATAGGAAGGGTTTGGAGGGATATGGGCCGGGTGCTGGCAGGTGGGACTAGATTGGGTTGAGATATCTGGTTGGCATGGACAGGTTGGACTGAAGGGTCTGTTTCCATGCTGTACATCTCTATGACTCTATGTCAAACAAAAGTAGACACAGTACAGATTCTGTGGAACACATCTGGTCACAGGCATCCAGCCTGAAGAACAACCCTCTATAATCACTTTCTGTCTCTTGTCATTAGGCTAATTTTGTATCCAATTGGCAAGCTCACCCTAAATCTTAGATGGTCTATCTTTACTAATTAGTCTCTCCATACAGAACCTTGTCAAAGGCTTTATTAAAGTCCAATTCAACAATGTCTATTGCTCTTCCCTCACCAATTCTCTTGGTTACTTCCTCAAAAAACTCAATCAGATTTGTCAGGCACAACTTTACTCGCCCAAAAACATGCTGACTATCCCTGATCATTCCTTGCTTCTCCAAATGCATTTAAGTCCCTTCCTTCTGAATCACTTCCAATAGCTTACCCATGACTAAAGTCAGACCTAGAAAGAAGTCAAAAGTTTACTCAGAAGTTTGAAAATCGTGTGAACTCTATTTTTCAGTTCTGTGCTATAAAAAGCTTGTTGTCAAAATATGTAGATAAGCTGCACTGTGGAAGGCATCCGATTTAAACCCAGAAGGAGAAATATTTTGTTCATATATTTGTCATTATTTATTGAATGTAATCTTAAAAACAATTTATAAGATTTTCTTTAAGACAATAAAACTTAAAATGTCAGTTTGAAATTCAGAGGATTTCAATAGTTTCTTCAAACTAAACATGTAAAAGTACAACATCTTCTTCCAGTGCCATAGTAAATATTTGTTTTTGCATTTTTAAAAGGTTTCAAGAATATCGTGAGACCCCCAACAAACTGGCTGAGAAAGAGTGTTAGAGAACAGGAGAACCCTAATCTGACTGAGATCACTCGTGTCTCCAATACAGTATAAAAACACTCTTTAAAATTACCAATCCAGCACATAATTAGTGAAATTATGAAATCTGAATTTGGAATTGATAAAATATATTGATACAAGTTGCTCTTTCAAGATCACGATGGGCAATTTAATTGATGTTTAAGGGGACAAATACATTTACATTTCAACATTTTAATTTAAAACAAGAGCCAGTAGAAACAGCTGAGGTGATTTTAATTTGTATTTTAAAAAATGGAAAATTTTGTTTGGGAAGAAATTAACTGACCACCAACAAAACTTATCAGCCCAACAACATGAATACGGGTGAACACAAAAGAAACCATCATGTCTGTTGTGGCCATACTTGAACTTGTGATTTTTTATATAAAAAGAAACATGAAGCATAAACTGGCAAACTACTTTTGAGAAAATTGTAGGTATTTTTGTAAGAAAGAACAAACAAGTAGAATTTGGTAATGCTTGAAATTATACAGTAATGTTTGATTTTCATTTTAAAGATACTACAAAAATAACTTTTCTTTTAAACGGGACAGTTAGGTTTCTCCAGTCCTCTTGAATCACTTAGAACATCAAAAGAAGAGTGATTGGGAAAAAGTGACACACCATCAAATGGGAATTGAATTAAATGAATATATCAACTGAAAGGAAAGTGTAGATGAAATTAATTACTTGATCGCTTTCTTTGCCTTTCTCATTGTACTTTGTCCTCTCATATTTCTTCAAGATACTGACCTGGACTCTAGTGCTCTGGTCGAGTGGCCATTCAGCACGTGGACAGTCAGACAGTGAATGTGGTGAGTCAATTGAAACTGTCACAGCTGAGACACATTCTGCCAAGTGTTATGATCCCAGCTGATGTTCATATTGGATGTGTCAGATCCAAGTCTGAAACCTGGCTTCAGAGATCATATTTTCATTTCTTTTTGGTTTTAACAAAATGGTCTCTTGCTAAAGCATAAGCATACGTTGCAGATTTGGCTTTAACAATAAAGCAGATGTTAATTAACAAACGAAATGAAATTAAAATAGAATAAACCAAATTACCCAATTATAACATATGTGCAAAGACTTTTAAACAGACAGCAAAAGTACAATCCCACAAATCACAAAATATTCCTTTATAAACTGAAAAGAAAATAAAGGAACAGCTTTTGTATGGCACTCAAAAGACACCCCAGTACAGTACCCAAATGCCTCACTTGTACAGGACTCACACTAGAGTTCTTGTTTCTAACACCTCAATGATTTTAAGTCACTTTCGACTTTGGTATATAAACCATAATGGCAGATAGCTTCTTCCTGGATCCATTATGGATGTTTTCCATATTAGCTTGTTCAGAGATCTATTACACCTTTGGAGCAAGTGGGAATTTAACCCGGCTCAGAGGTGGAGACACCAACACAAGAGCCCTTCTGGAGCTTTATACAGACCTGCGTTTGAATGTACTCACTTTAAATAACACGTTCAGGGTTTATCCTAACGCTACAGATCTGGGACAAACATGAACTCTTCACTCTCAGGTAATCACGACAGGTATACCCATTTCTTCTCAGGAACACTGGGCTATATAGCCATGTTCATCCAAGAGCATTACATAACTGCTCAAAACTCAAAGTAAAAAATTCTCTTTCCAAGCTAGGGGGTGTTTCCTTTAAGTGCAAGAAACAAATAAGTTCCAGAAATTTATAACAAACATGAAGGTCCTATTATTTACCTTACAGGGTGGCAAAACAATCTAAAATCAATGAAAGTCCCTTAGTGGTGCATATACATCCATTAACTCCAAAGCTAGACCACAAAAACTGTTTTAACAGAAATTACCATGGCAACAGAAATACTTCCAAATTAATTATTAACAGAAAATCCACATTACTAATTCAAAAAGCATCAATCCAAATTCACAATAGATGACATTAAAAGTAATTATAAATCATACCCTCCCCCTGACTTCCCAGCCAGGCTCACTGATGAGGAACAGGATTCCTGGCTGATTCTCCCCCTCCATTAACTAGACACTGAGGCTAATTGAAGTACCCCCATTACTACCCCAGGAACCTGTGCTAATAGATCAGAAGCTGAAGCTTTTCCAACCACTAAGTATGTGATTGTCTGCTTGGTCAGAGTGAGAGCCAATGAGTGACTTTTATCAGATGCTGCACTGCAAGGATGCTGAGTTTATACAAGGGGTTCTGTACATATAGATGTTTTCCTTTAATGGTGTTTTGTGATCAGGATTAAAGATTAAATTGGCCTTCTTGAAATGATGGGACTGAATGTGTGAGATGTTTGAGACAGCAAGTGCTTTGGAATGACTGCTCTCCTTTGTGAACACTGGAGAGTGAAAAAAGAGATAGCTCTCAATGCAAAAGCAGCAGCTGAGTCCTTGTGGAGATGTCAGTGTTTCGTGAGGGAGGAGGAGATGAAATAATTCTGTCAGACATCACACTGGATGGATTTGTTTCCTATGTGGGTTCACTGATGTTCCAGGATATGCAACAATAATGTGAATAATGTGTAATATTACAGAAATCAGAGTGTTTCTCTCCTGTGTGAATGCTCTGATGAACCAGATGCTCACACTTGGATTTTTTAAATTATATTCATTCATGGAATGAATGCATCACTAGCTGCGCCATCATTTTTTGCCAGTTCCTAATTGCCCACTGTGTGATTTGTATGGTGTGTTTCAGAGGTTAGCTACATTGCTGTAGGTCTGGAATCATATGCAAGCCAGACATGGAGAGGACAACAAATTTCCTTCCCTAAGGGTAAGGAAGGGGAAGTACTCAGCATGATGTTTCCTTCCCTAAAGGTGAACCGTTAGTGAACCAGAAAATATTTTCACAAAAATCAACAGCAGCTAGTTTTTAATTCAGTTTTTTTTTCAATTGAATTCAAAATTCACCATCTGCATTGGTGGGATATGAACACAGAATATCAACCTGTGGCTCTGGATTGCTAGTCCAGTAAATTTAGTAGTGTGCCACTATCTCCCCACCTGTGTGAATGCGCACGAAGGTTCATGACTACCTGAAGGATTTGTGAAGCATCTCATAGGTGAATAGTTGCTTCTATGCTAATGTATTGTTGTACACAGAAAGTTGATGACTCCAAGGCTGATGTACCACACAAGTCACACATGAATAGGTTTTCATGGGTTCAACAAATGTCCACGTCCCTCAGTAAACACTTCACATTTGAAGGGTTTCTCCTGTATGGATTGTCTGATGCCTCAGGAGGCTAGATGACTGTGTGAATGCTCGGTCACATACCTCACAATTGAAGGGTTTCTCCCCTGTGTGGACTGTCTGATGTCGCAGGAGGCTTGATGAATAAGTGAAAGCTCGGTCACACATTTCACACTTGAAGGGTTTCTCCCCAGTGTGGATTATCTGATGTTGCATCAGGTTCGATGAATGTGTGAAGGCTCGGTCACACAGCTCACACTTGAAGGATTTCTCTCCTGTGTGAAGTGCCTGATGTCGCAGGAGGTGTGATGATTGTATGAAGGCTCGATTGCACACCTCACACTTAAAAGGTTTCTCCCCTGTGTGGATTCGTTGATGTCTGCGGAGGTCTGTTAACTTTGAAAATGATTTCTCACACACTTTGCATGTGAATGGTTTCTCCCCTGTGTGAATGCGCTGGTGAGCATGTAGACTTGATGATTTTGAGAATGATTTGTCACACACATCACAGCAGATAAGTTTCTCCCCAGTGTGGGTGCCTTTGTGTCTCAGGAGTGTTGACGATTGGTTGAATGCTCGGTTGCACACTTCACATTTGAAGGGTTTCTCCCCTGTGTGAATTGTCTGGTGTCGCAGAAGGCTTGATGAATGCGTGAAGGCTCGACTGCACACCTCACACTTGAAGGGTTTCTCCCCTGTGTGAAGTGCCTGATGCTGCAGAAGACTAGAGGAATGTGTGAAGGCTCGATCACACACCTCACACTTGAAGGGTTTCTCCCCTGTGTGAGTTGTCTGATGTTGCAAGAGGTGCGAAGACTGTGTAAAAGCTCGGTCACACACTTCACACTTGAAGGGTTTCTCCCCAGTGTGGATACGTTGGTGCCTGCAGAGGTTCGTTAACTTTGAAAATGATTTGTCACAAACCTCACAGATGAACGGTTTCTCCCCTGTATGAATGCGCTGGTGAGCACGGAGGCTTGATGACTGTGAAAATGATTTACCACACACTTCACACGTGAATGGTTTTTCCCCTGTGTGAATACGCTGGTGAGTTCTGAGGCTTGATAACTGTGAGAATGATTTATCACACACTTCACATGAGATAGGTTTCTCTCCAGTTTGGGTGTCTTTTTGGCTCAGGACTGTCGATGACAGTGTGAAATCCTGGTCCCACACCTCAACTGTAAAGGGTTTCACTTCCATGTGGCTCTTCAAAAGATAAGCCCTGTGTATCAGCAGTTGTCATGTGCCTATGGAGTCCTCCTCACACATGAGCAGCCACCAACCTGCAGGAATGAATCAGTGGTTCATGAGGCTTGATGAATGAAGCGAGCTCTTACCACACTTGAAGCAAAACACACTTCTTCCCTGTCTCACCCTGAATAATCACCCATGGCCAAACCTTCAGAAAGGCCGGTTCTGATGAAAGGCACCACACTACTGACTGATTTCCAGACGATGACTTCACTGCCCAACCTACCCTGTATTGAACAATGCTGTTAAGGGATTGGATGTCTTCCTACAGTTGTGCAGTTGTTCCTTGGGGAACAGTCTGGATCTATCAGTAACGTCTATTTTCTCCATATTCTCTGGTGTAGCAAGGTACAATCATTCTGTAAAACAAATAAAGTAAACATAATTTCCTCCAACTACCTCTCCTCCTTTGCTGAAGGAGCTGACTGTCACATACTTGACTGTCACAGTCTCTGTTTCCAGCAGGGACTCTGGATAGTGACCAGGATCAAACAATAATGCTACTTTCTTTCCTCCACCTCCACCCCATCTCCCCAGGCACTGAGAGGGCAACGCGAAAGACAGTTGGGCACAGTGTAAAACAGGCCAACGATTCACTAGCTGCTCAACTCATACTGGCGAATTCCAGTTTTCCCCTTTAAGACTGTGTGTAAATAAATCACTCAGGAAAAATGTTAATTGAATGGACATTTTGAAATTTATTTGAGGTAAACAAACTGGGCAGGAAGCAAGGAAAACATCATTTCAGTGTAGCTAATTGAAGGTTTATTTGAAGGCCAAGGCTTTCAGGGCACATATTAAAAGAAAGCTTTCCAAAACATTTCAAGATTTTAGCCTTTCTCCAACAGGCAAACTACATATACACCCTTTTTAACAAGACTCCATCTACAAATTAACACACTTTACAGTTCCACAAGACAAATGAATCACCAGGAAACAAGACAAACAGCACGTCAGACATTTCTCTCCATCAGATTCCATTCTCTTCCTCCCTACACATTCAAGTCAAAGGACAACCTCAGTTCTGAACACTGACCCAACTCTTCAACCAGTCACAATGATTTTCGAGCGTTAACTGCTGAGGCAGCTGCTGCGAAAACCTGAAGTAATTCTGCACCTCCCACATAAATACACCTCACCTTCTCATATTCAGGAATGTGGCATCAACAAATCTCAGCCTGGAAGTCAGAGGGAAATGCTTCCAATAAACACACTCAATATCCAACACACAGCTCCAGTCACACAGTTCAGCACAAAGCACCGAGTAAACAGCTCTCTCAGCTGGATCTTCTCACACAGCATAAGGGACATTTCCACCCCTGACTGCCCACAGGATAGTCAGACTGCCTGAAGATTGGTGTGGATATTATGGGATACAATTTGTATAAAAGCTGCTCCTTCACTCACCATCTCCTCACTTGGTTTTCAGTCCCTATAGGAAGTGAACCAGCTCTGGAAGAGGAAGAGGAGACAATGGGCAGAGTGGGTGGACTCTCTGATTGACGTCTCTCACAGTCAATCCAAATATTTCTGGAGCAACATGAGTTTCTGAAACTTGGGAAACTGACCGGGGAAATGGAGGTGACTTTGAGCAGCAGATCAGGTGGGGATTCTGATCTCTGTATGTACATGTTTACATATGTATGGCATGACCAACTGTACAGACCATCAAATTATTTTATGAATAAAGTATATTTTTGAAATAAAAAAGGCAGTCAGGTGGAGATTTAAACTGGTCATTGTAGCATCTGAATAAAATCTCACTCCTTGGGATATGTAACCTTTGACGTATTTGACAATTATGTCCCTTGGCAGTTTGGTTAAAAATAGGAGCTCAAAAGTTAATCTCTTGTCGTCTTAAAATTAATTGCTGGTGTTTCCTTGTTAAGATCAACTGTTTAATTTGGATTAATTTGAAAGGTAGACATTTAAGTATCTTATCAGCCGACAGGGAATTTTTAAAAAAATCTCCCAGTGGAGGTTGGTGCTGCTGAAGCTTGGGTAGTTCATTGGACTACGAATTGAAAGCTGGTTAAAATTGATCCTGAAACATTAGAGGCAGACTATAAAAACAATGCTTTGAGTGCAATGATCTTGGAATGAAGCTACGAAGATGTAAAACTTGAGAGTTTCATAAAAATGAGAGTTCAGCAACTTGGTGATGGGGGTATTATGTTCTGGTTTCCAAAACTCTTTCACAGATCAGTGGGGGCTAGAGTACATCAAGATCTGAGAGATGGGAGATAAACCACAGCAGTTCTGCAACATAAGGTGAACATGCCAAGGGACATCACATGTAGGTGGTTGGTGGGTGAGTATTTCTTTCTGCTACCTATTCTGACTAGTTTTCAGATCAAAGGCCAAATAGGAGAAATATATCCAGATTTAAAACTAAAGATTAGTTGTAAAAGAAATAATAAATTTAAAATCTAATTAAATAAAGATACAAGGCCAGGTAATGTGTTGCAGCTGCAACCAGAGTGTGATGTGCTCTTGCTCTTTGTAAATGAGTACTGTGAATAGCCAGTCAGCACCAAGCACTACAACTTTCACAAGATGTTTCAGTACGTTAACAATGAATGTGATTAGCTATTTTTAGAATACTGCGTACGCTTCTGGTCACCCTTCTTTTGTTTTACTATTCATTCACAGCATGAGGGCATCACTGGCCAGGCAGCATTTATTACTCATCCCTAATTGCCCAGAGGGCGGTTAAGAGTCAACCACTTTGCTGGAGGCCTGGAGTCACACGTAGGCCAAACCGGATCAGGACGGCAGTTTCCTTCTCTAAAGGACATTAGTGAAACAAAAGGGTGTTTTCTGAGCAATCAGCAATGGATTCATGGTCATCATTAGACTCTTAATTCCAGATATTTACTCAATTCAACTTCTGCTATCTGCCACGGCGGGATTCAAACCCACATCTCCAGAACATTATCTGATTCTCTAAGTTAGCCGACAAGTGATAATACCATGAGGTGATCACCTCCCCTATAGGAAGGATGTTGTTAAATGTGAGAGGATGCAGAGAAGATTTACAGCAACGTTGTCGTGACTGGAGGGTTTGAGTTATACAGAGAGGCTGAAGAGGCTGGGGCTATTTCCCTGGAGTGTCGAAGGTTGAGGGGTGACCTTACAGAAGTTTATAAAATCAGGAGGGGCATGAATAGCGTGAATGGCCAAGGTCTTCTTCCTAGGAGAGCATAGGTTTAATGTGTAGAGATGCCAGTGTTGCACTGGGGTGGACAAGGTCAGAAGTTACACGACACCAGGTTATAGTCCAACAGGTTTATTTGAAATCACAAGCATTTAGAGCGCTGCTCCTTTGTCAAGTTGGAATGTACAGCTGGTATGGATGGGTTGGATCAAAGGATCTGTTTCCATGCTGTATGATGCTATGACTCGATGGAGGTGGTGGACGCTATTGTCATTCATAATGACCATATGTGTATCAAATGTTGGTTGTCTGACAAAGTTCAGCTCAGTTGGAAAAAGTGAGCACTGCAGATGCTGGAGATCAGAGTCAAGAGTGTGGTGCTGGAAAAGCACAGTAGGTCAGGCAGCATCTGAGGAGCAGGAGAGTCGATGTTTCAGGCAAAAGCCCTTCATCAGGCTTGTGAGCCAAGGAGATGGAGAGATAAATGGGAGTGGGGGTCGGGCTGGGGGAAGATAGGTGAGTGTAATAGTGATAGGTCAGAGAGGAGTGTTGATCGGATAGGTGGGAATGAAGATGGACAGGTAGGACAGGTCATGAGGGCGGTGCCGAGTGGGAAGGTTGGATCTGGGATAAGTTAGGGGGAGGGGAAATGAGGAAACTGGTGAAATCCACATTTATCCTGTGTAGGTGGAGGGTCCTAAGGCTGAAGATGAGGTGTTCTTCCTCTAGATGTTGGGTGATTACAGTTTAGCGATGGAGGAGGCACATCTCATCCACTTCCAGTACCTCTGCCCTCTAACCCCACCCCTCCAACCTTAACAAGGACAGAACCCCCCTGATCCTCAAGAGGCAGTCATTCTCTTTAAATTAGCTACCTCAAATTCGGTCAATGACCCTTGATCTTGCTCATTAGGTTTGAGACTCTTGGTCTTTGTGTGGCTGAGAGTGGAAACTGTAGGGAGGATGAGAAATCTGACCTTAGCACCAGGGTATAAGGAGCCATTTAAGTTGGGTAAAAAGGAGAAATGTAGTTGTAATTGTGGATAGTATGGCTAGGGGCAAAGGTATTGTTCTCCATGGCCAGGATTGAGAAACGTAAAGGCTGTGAAAACTACCTGGTGCCAAGTTTAAGGATCCCTCATCTGGGTTGCAATGAGACTTGGATTTGGGAGGGGCAAGATACAAGTAGGTGCACAATTAAAAAGCAAGACTACCAAAGTAATAATCTCTGGATTACTACCTGGGCTACAAGTTAATTGCCACTGGGTCAATAAGATGGAAGAGGCATATCTGAAAGATTGGTGTGAAATAAATGAGTTTGGATTCATAGGACATTGATTCTGTCAAAGAGAGAACTATTCTGTTGGGGTGGGCTCCACTTGAATCATACTGGGATTAGAGACCAGGAAAATCACATAACTAGGACTATAGATAGGTCTTTAAACTAAATAGTAGGGGGAGGGTTCAGTTGCATGGAAAACCAAAAAAAAATCCAAGTGTAGGAAAAGGTAGGTGTGCAAGTTGGTGATGAGACTGATTATTACCAGAAAATTAAAGGAAGGATCACAGCATGTGAACATCATTTATGCATTAAGGAGTCAAACAGGAGTGGGGAGGATTGAATAAACCTAGAGGCTCTGCATCAGAATGCACATAGCAAATGAAATAAAATTAATGAGTTAAGAGGTAAATAGATATGATTCAGTGGTGCTTACTGAAACAACAGAGAGGCCATGTCCAGAAGTTGCATATCCAAGGACATTCACTGCTTTGGAAGAATAGAGAGAAAGGAAAAGGGAAGGTGGTGGAGCTCTTCATAAAGGAAAAGAATAGTGCTGTAATGAGGAATGATTGATTTTGGCTTTGGAGACGTAGAATCAGTCTAGGTAGAAATAAGAAACAGCAAGGGAAACAAGTCCCTTGGGGAAGTAATGCAAAGGACCCCTATCAATAGTTTCATAGTCGAACTCAGTAAAAATTAGGAAATATTGGAGGCTTGTAAAAAAAGGAATGATAATCAGAAGTGATTTCAATTGGCATATAGACAAACCAATCAAACTGTCAAGAGTAGCCCAGTGGATGAATGTATAGAATGTATTAGGAATTGGTTCCCCAACATATTGCTGCAAGGTTCAATCAGGGAGCAGGCTATTTTGGATTTAATATGGTGTAATGAGATGGGATTAATGATCCCATTCTAAAGGTTCCTCCAGGGAAGAGAGATCATAGTATGCTGGAATTTCAAATTCTGTTTGAGGACAACAAACTGTAGTCCCACACTAGTGTTCTGCATAGTGCATAGGCATGAGGACAGATCTACATTTAGTAGATTGGGCAGGAAGACCAACAGTTTAGACAGTTGGGAGATATTTAATTCTTTCAAACTAAAATATATTCCAGAAAGGGAGAAAGATTGTGAGAAGGGGTGGGTGTGGGGGTAGAAGCATCTAAGATTAAGCAAAGAAGTCCAAGGCAACAACAACAAAAGCATACCATTTTACAAAGGTCAATGACAGGCTAGAGGTTCAGGAAACCTTTAAAGATCAATCAGGATTACTAAAGAAGTGATGAAATGAGCAAAGGTAAATTATGAAAGTAAACTAGCACAAAATAAAACTGATTAGCAAAAGCTTTAACTGTATATTTTTTAAAAATTAGCTAAAGTGAATGATGGTCCCTTAGAGATGAGACTGGGAAGTTAATAATGGGGAGCACAGAAATATCAGAAACACTAAATTGATATTTTGCTTCAGTTTTTATGATGGAGCACACTGAAACCATTCTAATAGGAACAGGTAATGCAGAGGTTAAAAATGCAAAGAACTTAAAACAATCACCATTACTTGGGAGAAAATACTGAGCAAAGAATTGGGATTAAAGTTAGACACGTCCTCAGAGACTGATGGCCTACATTCTAGGACCTTTAAGGAAATGGCAGCCAATATAGCAGATGCATGAGTTATAATATTCCCAAATTCCTGGGATTCTGAAAAGGAGAAAGGATGTAACTATTTAGATGCAGTGCAGGGAAGGTTCATGGGATTAAATTGCAAAGATAAAAGATTTGTCTTAAAAAGACATACTTTCTAGAATTTAGAAGAATGGGAAGAGATTTAATTGAGGTATATAAGATGCAAAATGAGATTGACAAAGTAGATGTGGAATGAATATTTCCTGTTGTGGGGAAATCTAGAATGAGACGTTATAGTTTTAGGATAAGGAGTGGCAAATTCAAAAATATGAGGAGGAATTATTCCTCTCAAAGGATGGTTAAACTGAAATTCACTACCCCACACTGTGGTAGATATTGGGCAATTGACTACATTTTTTAGAAGACAGATACAGATTTTTAATCAATAACAGGTTCAAGGGTTATGGCAGCAGGCAGGAAAGTGGAATTGAGGCCAAGATGAAAGCAGCCATGATTGTCTTAAATAGTGGCGCAGGCTTGAGGGGCTGAATTGCTGACCCCAGCTCTGAGTTATCATGTTGCAGTTGCTGCCACTGTTCCCCTTGTAAATGCATGACAGATATTTCTTGTGTGGGATTAGCATTCTACATCCTCAGAGAATTTCAAACTGATAACATCAGTGTGGAATGTGCAATCTTGGATGTGTTTGACAGTGATTAGAAGAGGACAACTCACAGCAAACAAGGCAGTGATGACACAAAGTGGTGGGAACAGCACATGCACCAGAGAGAATGACGTAACTGTATTATAGACCAGACCAAACCCCTTCAAACCACGTTACGGAGATAGCCCAAACCCTAAATTTTTCTTATTTTAAAGGCAAGTGCCAGGCTTAGCATTCTGGATTCAATTAGATTGGTCAAACTACCAGTCTTGAAGCAAAATATACTTTTTCATACAATATAGTTAAAAATACAGACAAAATAAAAAAATTGGCTTAACTGTAACTCTATTGAAATACTTAACAAAATAATAAATTACTCATTAACTATTCCAATATAGTAACATCCCATACGCACACCCTTGGCAGAGGCAATGTTAGTAAGACAGATTGGCTCACACGCAATTCTAGCAGCAGGAAGAGAACCCCAGCTTTCAGCTGTAACAGAGAGAAGAAAAACAGCTTCCACATCCAGACCCCAGTAACTGCTACTGAAAGCTAAAACTAAAATCTTGGGAGCTTGGCCCGCATCCATTCAGGCTGCTTCTATTGTTCCAACTTTAAAAAAAACACAAGGCGTCAAGCTGTTTATTGGCTTGAAGCAGACTGCTCAAGACCTCTGTCTCAACCTTTTCTCAAAAAAGTACAAAATACAAGTGTTAAAGCCACAGTATTGTCACAGGAGGGAGAGGGACTCTATGTTCTAAATTGTTCAAATTATATTGCTTCCCAAAAATTGTCAAATATCTGATTTTTTTTTCCCCCAGAAGTGTTTCTATATTGTTGCCCATATTTTGAACACTTTGACTAGTCTATGCATTAAAAACACAGTTCCCAAGCGCTGTTGTTGGTGAGGCAAACAAAGGGACACTGAATTTGGTTTGTGATTAAACTCGACTTTATTAACAAAATATTCCTTACTAAAATCACCATGTGAGCATTTCTCAAATTCCCACAATATTAACTCTTTTTATCCAACTCTATCTGTCTGAGAAAGGATAACATCCAAAACAATCCATGCCTGAGCTGGGCCATTGGAATCTCCTCCTATCCGACAGAGGGCTGGCTCTCTTCCATGACAGTGGATCCTGTAGGTCAGGCCAGATATTCTCCTGAGAATTCTTGGGTTGCAGCATGATTGTCTGCCATATGCCTTGCTCTAAGTAGTAACTGTGGAGGTGGATTCCAGGTGTTTTTTCTTATTCCCGGTATATTGGGTCCAGGTCGGTGTGTTTGTTGATGGAGTTTGTGGATAAGTGCCACAAACTCCATCAACAAACACATCGACCTGGACCCAATGTACCGGCCACTACAGCGGACAGCTGAAACTGACAACCGGAAGCGGCAGGGACAGGCCACTATAAACACCGGAGCAAACACCACAGAAGCGCTTCGCAGGAGGCTCCCAAGCACTGAGGATGTCACCTAGACAGGGGACGAAACGTTTGCAACAAAAATTTCCAGCTCGGCGAACAGAACCATAACAATGAGTAAACATTTCAGAACTGATTAACAACAGACTCACCATTACCAGATTGAGAAATTAATCTAAAAACAAACTACAAAAATAATTTCCCACATTGAAATAACAGAATCTGAATAATGCACGACAATGGGTGGCACGATGGGTTAGCATGTGCTCGGGACCCGTGTTTCATTCTATCTTCGGGTGACTGTATGGAATTTGCACAATTCTCCCTGTGTCTGCGTAGATTTCCTCTGAGTCTCTGGTTTCTTTCCACAATCCAAATATGTGGAGATTAGGTGGATTGGTCGTGCTAAATTGACATAGCATTTGGGGATGTGGGTTAGGTTAGGAGGTTAGGTTAGGTGGATTAGCCAAGGAAAAGACAGACTTACAAATATTGGGTACGGGGATGGGTCTGGCTGGGATGTTTGGTGTGGACTTGATGAGCCAAATGGCTTATTTCCACACTTGTAGGATTCTATGAATAGTTCTCCATAAGCTGTGCAAGAGTGTCTGTACCCTCCACAATTCTGAGATGTAAAATCCAGGATTGTGGTGCACTCCTTTCTGCCATGCTCTGTACCTGGAGACCAAACCAACCAGGGGTTCAGCTCCAAACCCCAAGCTCGAGCCCCTTACCTTGCTGCTGAAATTACTGAGAAAGTTAAAAGGACACACTTACTATAAAACCTCATCAACAAACATGGGGATGTAATTTATCTGGTGGGACAACAATGGACGTTGGACACTGACTATGTCTCTATAAAAGCTGTGTCCACAACTTCCACATCACAGTGACCATTACAGCAGGTTTCACACAAAACAATCAAAACATTCAACACCGTCCTCACAAAACTGTTCCTATGATTAGTGTCAAAATGTTTTATACTGATATTATTGAAGTATATATTATTATATACTGACATCCCTTATTGAAGAATAGATGCCAACATTTATCAGATCTGTCCCAACATCTCCTGAGAAATCTTGGAAATTGCACCAAAAACTCACATTTTGTGAAAAAATGTTGGAGAGATTTTCTCTGGAAGTGAAGATTTTCTCTGTGTTTGGAGGGAAGGATAGACCATCTCCTCAAACATGACTGAATTACAGCCCCAAGCCCAGAAAGCTCCCCCTTCACTGAGGTTGTTTAAAACTCCCCACAGGGACTCAGCTCAATTCATCCAAACCGCTCACAATCCCGCTCCGAACTACATTACCCATGCTGCATGTGGACCTACGCGTGTGCAGCGAGGGACTACAGTATGCAATCGGGGAGAGCCCACCCTCAGTGCGTGACGGAAATTGTAGCTCTTAACCGCGCAGAGGCAATTAGCTCCCAGCGTTCAGAAGTTCAAATGAAGAACACGTCAGTCCGAACGGCTGTCGCGTGGAAGGTGCTGCAATTGGATTTACGTTCCTGTGCATGGTGGCGGGAAGTGGAATCGCTGGCTTCCCCGATTGGTTCTCTCATCCTCATAATAACCCACAAGAACTGGACATTCTGGTTCTGCTTCTACGCACCATTCTTGATTGTGATGTCAGGGCCCGAAGGTGGACTTCTCTGCGAGTTCTGGTGCTTGGAGGAAAGCCCCAAGGTCAGGAGAGAGGGAGCCTCATCAAGTTATATGGTCATACAACACAGAAACAGACCCTTGGGTCCAACCAGACCATAATCCCAAACTAAACTATTCCTACCTGTGCTTGAACCATATCCCTCCAAACATTTCTTATTCATGTACTTATCCAAATGTCTTTTAAACCATATACTGCACCCACATCCACCACTTCCTCTGGAAACAATGTCTTCCCAAAAACTGCCATTACTACCAAGTGTGAGAAACAGAGCTCACAATATAATAAATTTCAGTCCAAGTCAAATTCTGAAGCAGCGAATTTTATTGAAATGTTCTTGCAAGAAGGGGTGACTAGCAAGTAGCCATACCGATCCAGAAATTACTCCACAATTTATACAGTTTAATTCTCCGTACTTCCCAGTTTACCTCATTGGCCTTCAAACCTATCAATATTCCTTATTGTGTTCTGCCCCTGCCCAGCTCCATCCCGCCCTTGTTTACTTCTCCCCCTACTCCAAGCCGGGCGTCCCTCCCCCCTATAAGTGACTTGGCTCACTTCAGTGCTGACATGAGGGAAATTTGCTGAGCTTGGAATATCTTGATGTTCTTTTTCACCTTATCTATTTGTCTGTAACATCTTCCATTGTTTGCAGGCACGTTCCATTCTTCTATGCACATTTTACCTAACTCAGAAGAAACTATGTATCCCTTTACATAGTCTTCATTCTTGTATGCACATTTTAGTTAACTCAGCTCTTTGCTGAAACAATTATAAACTGGTGTAGGTTAGTTCATTCACCTTGCATAAGCAATTATGGTTGCAGAAGTAACACTGCTTTACATACATCCCACTCAAGGAAATTGGTGCAATTGCTGTAACTGGGGAGAAGGTATCATGTAAACTGATGGGATTAAAGGCAAATAATTCCCCAGGGCCTGATGGCCTGCACCCAGAGGTATAAAAGGATTTGCATTAGTTGAGATATTCCAAAATTCCCTAGATTCTGGAAATGTACCAGTAAATTGGAAACATACTAATGTGACACACTTAAAGAGATAGGCAATAAGTGGGAAACTGTAGACCAGTTTGAGCTTTGTAGTGGGGAAGTTGCTGAAGCCAATCATAAGGGAGGAGATAATTGAACATTTGGATAAATGAAGCTCAATTCACCAGTGTCCAGTGGATGTGGTATATCTAGACTTCCAGAAGGCATTTGACAACGTGCTGCATAAAAGATTGATCCAGATGATTAGATCCTAAATCCGGTTAAAGGTAGAGGATTGGTTTGGATAAAGGATTGGCTGACTGACAGTAAACAGAAGATCAGTAAACATTGGTCCTTCTCTGCATTGCAAACTGAAACTAGTCTTGTGCTGCACGGTTCAGTTCTCAGACTTCAACTATCTACAATCTGTATAAATGAACTGCAAGCAGAGACAGACTGTATCATAGTTAAACGCATGGTTGATACTAATATTGGTGGGAAACCAGGATATGATGAGGAGATGATATGTTTCCAGATGGATATTGGCTAGGGGAATGGGCCAGACTCTGACAGGTGGAGGTTAATTGGATATGTATGGGGTTGTTCATTTTGGCTGGAAAATAAGACAAATTGTTATTTCAATGGGAAGCAGATTCACAGTGTGTCAGTACAGAGGGAAGTGGGTGTTGTTGGGCATGAATTGCAGAAAGTGGATATGCAGGTGCAGCATATAATAAGAAAGGCAAATCGAAAGCAAATCTTAGCGGGACTTATACACTTGATGGTAAGGTCCTAGGGAGTGTTGCTGAACAAAGAGACCTTGGAGTGCAGGTTCATAGTTCCTTGAAAATGGAGGTGCAGGTAGATAGTAAAGAAGGCGTTTGGTATGCTTTCCTTTATCAGTCAGAGTTCTGAGTACAGGAGTTGGGAGGCCATGTTGCGGCTGTACAGGACATTGGTTAGGCTACTGTTGGAATATTGCGTGCAATTCTGGTCTCCTTCCTATCGGAAAGATGTTGTGAAACTTGAAAGGGTTCAGAAAAGATTTACAAGGATGTTGCCAGGGTTGGAGGAT
>NC_057746.1:3337866-3343033 GCF_004010195.1 Chiloscyllium plagiosum | reverse complement strand
AATTGCAACATTTAAAAGGCATTTGGATGGGTATATGAATAGGAAGGGTTTGGAGGGATATGGTTGGGTGCTGGCAGGTGGGACTATCTGGTCAGCATGGACGGGTTGGACCGAAAGGTCTGTTTCCATGCTGTCATTTCTATGACTCGATGACTCTAAGTTCATTCCACACACGAACCACTCTCTATGTAAAAAAAAGTTGCTCCTCACTGGCATCTCCAAATCACATACACTTAATGGTAAGGACCTAGGGAGTGTTGCTGAACAAAGAGATCTTGGAGTGCAGTTTATAGCTCCTTGAAAGTGGAGTCGCAGGTAGATAGGATAGTGAAGAAGGCGTTTGGTATGCTTTGTGTTATTGGTCAGAGTATTGAATACAGGAGTTTGGAGGTCATGTTGCGGCTCCACTGTTGGAATATTGCATGCAGTTCTGGTCTCCTTCCTATCGGAAAGATGTTGTGAAACTTGAAAGGGTTCAGAAAGATTTACAAAGAAGTTGCCAGGTTTGGAGGATTGTATGGAATGAGCTGCCAGAGGAAGTGGTGGAGACTGGTACAATTGCAACATTTAAAAGGCATTTGGATGAGTATATGAATAGGAAGGGTTTGGAGAGATATGGGCTGGGTGCTGGCAGATGGGATTAGATTGGTTTGGGATATCTGGTCGGCATATACAGGTTGGACCAAAGGGTCTGTTTCCATGATGTACATTTCTATGACTCTATGTCTTTATAAAATCGTTCTCTCCTTTAAAAATATGTCCCTCATCTCTAAATCCCCAACTGTAGGGAAAAGACAGTTGCCATTCACCTTATCTATACCCCTCGTGATTTTATAAACCTCAATAAGGTCACCCCTCATTGTCACAGCCTATCAATAAAATTCAAACCCTCCATTCCTGGCAACATTCTGGTAAATCTCTTTCAGAAAAGGCCTCACCAAATGTTCTGTCCAACCTCAACATGACATCCCAACTCTTGTGCTCAAAGGTCTGAGCAATGAAAACAAGCAAGCTGAATACCTCTTTAATCATCCTGTCTACATGTGACATGAGTTTCAAATAATTATGTTCCTGAGCCCCCACATGCCTCTGCTCTACAACACTGCCCAAGGTCCTTTGGATTGTATAAGTCCTGCTCTTGTTTGTGTTATCAAAATGTAATTCCTTGCAGTTATCTAAATGAGACTCCATCTGCCACTCCTCAGCCTATTGACCCAATTGATCAAGATCTCTTTGAAATCTTAGATAACCTTCTTCACTGTCCACTGTACCACCAATTTGGGTGCAAACTTACTAACCATACCTTCCGTATTCTCATCTAAATAATTTATGTAAATGATAAACAAAACAGGACCCAGCACTGATCCCTCTGCAACACTGTGACAGGCCTCCAGTCCCCAAAACAACCCACCACCACTACTGTCAACTCCTACCATTATTATCAATCTTTAAATTCTTCTAATATGCCTGTGTGGTAAGTGGTAATAGTGGAAGAATCTCCTGATTGGCCATGGTTGACGCAGATTGATGTCCCTCAAGCTTTATCTTCTGGTGACCTCTTCCAGGGAGCTTCACCATGGAAATGGACATCAGTATCTGCTTTGCCTGGCTTGGAGGGCTCCAGAAGTGGAAAGGGAATTGAAGAAGATAAAGCCTACAGTGACACTGACCATTATATTGTGCACAGGACTCTTGCTGTAGGATCCTGAGTGTTTCAGTGAATAGGAACACACCATGATGACAAATCAGACAGTATGGATTCAGCTAAAAAGTTAATTTATTGGGAGTTCGACACAGAAGATTAGTAAAACAGACAATACAATCTGCATAAACCAAGTTGGTACCAATCAAAGCAACAAAATATTTGAAAATGATCTTTCCCAGATCACAGCATTAATCTTGGAAGAGTCCAAGGTCAAAATACCACACTGCCATTAAATTGAAGTTTGATGGACTGAGGGAATGCAAGTCTACAGACCTGTCCCACTCTCTCACCATACTCAGGATAGTGGTCCTCCCAGACAGGAGAGTACAAACTTTCCCCATGGAATTAGTCAAACATCTGTCACCTGAAGAGGATCTGTCTACAATTCATATCACCAACTAATGCAGGGTTTGAATCCAATTCATAGCCATTCCTGAGAGCTGGGTCATGTTACCAGCATACAAATATCAGGGGAAGCTCTGAATATTTTTAAATCCCTGCTCCTTACTCTGATTCCCAATTCCAATAATCAGAAATGACACTGAACTTTAGTGACACGTGGTTGAGTTCATTTCCATTATATAAAGCCACCAATCATTACAGAGATCCTGTGATCATGAGGGTTCATAGACAAATCAGTTTCCACTCCTGGAAGACTCTCCTTCCCAGGTTAGTTGGACAGTGCTTTCTAATTGCCAACTCTCTGCCCTTTATCCCTCCATTCACCACAGTGCTTCTGGGCTGTCAATCTCTTTTAATCAATCCCTCATCTGAATTCTACATCCTCATTTTGAAAATTATTACTCAATCTTCTCTTTCTCAACTCCAAGGAATGAAAATTTGAATGTATCCAGGACACAATTAGTTTATCTATTGATTGTCAGATCTGATTGGATCACATCAAACACTAGTAGTCCTGCTTTCCTCTTGTCAAAACTGTTCAGTGCTGCAGGATCATCTGAAAGAGTAAGGATAACCCCCAATTCTCCTCCTCAGGAATCAACTGTGTCCGTGTGTGTATGTTCCAGTACCCCTTTACTTCCTTCCTCTTCTCTTTCCAAGGCTCCAACACACAGTCAAAGTGAAGCAGTGATTTACTAATGCTACCTTCAATGTTGTTGTCTATACTCACTGATCCCAATGCAGTCTTTCCTACACCGAGGAAATCAAATTCAAACTGTTCAGTCAGTAAGAATGATACCAACATTTTAACACATCATCTCACACTCATGTCAACATTTCCATCCTAGGCTCACTGCAGTTTTCCAGTGAAGCCCACTGCAAACTGGTTCACAGAAAATAATTTAACACTGAATTCAACAATTTCTATCCTGTATTTTGACTTCCATTGAAAGATATGTTGATTGTGGGACTCACAGGAATTAGAATAGGTATATTCCTGTCTAATTTTCTAAGATAATATCCTGGGTATTCAGCTAAATGTGTGAGACTGTACAAAGTCTCTGACTGTAAGTCAGAGGTGGAGTCTTTTCAGAGAATCCCAGGGAGTTCAAACTTTCCAGGCAATTCCAAAGAGTCAGTGCATTTGATAGACAAGGAGGCACAAAACATCCCACAAATTCAGTGACTGGAATATTGGCCTGATGTCTCTGCTGGTTTGATGACTCCTACAGTATTTGTTGTTGCTTCTTGTTGAATCCAGAAGACTTCACACCCTATACCAGCATCAATGTCCTTCAAAGAGAGTACAGCTCCTAAGAGTGATATCTACATCTGCTTTCTTTACGTGGTACGTCAGTTTCAAATGGTATTTCCAGAAATGAAGTAACATCCATTAGAAACAGTTTGGAACAGACAGAAGTGACTTGAATAACATGCTTTAAAGTGACTTGATGTCAGAATCAAACATCATGTCCTTTCTCCCAAATGGGTATTGGTTGAAATCCTCACAAGCAAAAACAACAGCTAAACTCTTTCTCAATCTGTGTAGTGTTGTTCAGTTTGTGTTAATGCTCTGGATACAAACACAGCGGGTTGTCCTCACTGCCTGGGGGTTACTCCAAGTCCTGTTTCACTGACATCACACTGCAGGGTCACTCCATTGTTACATCATAATCCCTCAGCACCGGTGATGTCATCACTAGTTGTTTGATGGGAGTGAAAGCTGCTTCTTGTTCTGTGTCCCAGTCCCGCTGAACATCCTGCACAGTGAGACATCAGAACATCCAATGCCAGAACATCCTTTCTGTACACAGAAAGACCAAAACTGTACACAGTACTCTAGGTGTGGTCTCACCAGCATCCTATGTCGCTGCAGCATAACCTCCATTTTAAACTTCATCACTCTGGCGATGAAGGACAATATTCCATTTGCCTTCTTAATTGTCTGCTGCACCTGCAAACCAACCTTTTGTGATTCATGCACAAGGACACCCAGGTCCCTCACACAGCAGCATGCTGCAATTTTTCACCATTTAAATAACAGTCCATTTTGCTGCTGTTCCGACTAAAATAGATGACCTCATATTTACCAACATTGCACTCTATCTGCCAGACACTTGCTCACTCACTTAACCGATCTATATCCGTCTGCAGACTTTCAGTGTCCTCTGCATACTTTGTTCTACCATTTTTCTGAGTGTCATCTGCGGACTTTGACACATTACACCTGGTCATCAACTCTAAATCATCTATGTAAATTGTAAACAATTGCAGTCCGAACACTGATCCCCTGAGGCACATTACTAACCACTAATTGCCAACTAGAAAACACTCATTTATTCCTACTCTTTGCTTTCTGTTAGTTAGCCAATCTTCTGTCCATGCTAATACATTACCCATGACACAGTGCATCTTTATCTTATACAGCAGACTTTTGTGTGATACTTTGTCAAATGCCTTCTGGAAATCCAGGTACACCACGTTCACCATGTCCTCAAAGAATTCAAGTAAATTAGTTAACCATGACCTGCCTTTCATGAAACCATGCTGCATCTGCCCAACTGGACACTTTCTATACAGATGCCTCACTATTTCTTCCTTAATGGCAGTTTCAAGCATTTTCCCCACTATCAAAGTTAAGCTAACAGGCGCATAGTTATCTGCCTTTTGTCAACCTTTTTAAAACAGTGGTGTCACATTTGCTGATTTCCAATCTATTGAAACAGTCCCAGAGTCCAGGAAATTTTGGTAAATTACCATTATTAGCATTTGCTATTTCCCCCACCATTTCTTTTAGTACCCTGGGATGCATTCCATCAGGGCCAGGAGACTTGACTACCTTTAGCCCCATTAGCTTGCCCAACACCACCTCTTCAGTGATAATGATTGTTTATAGTCTTCACCTTCCATAGCCTCGTGGTCATCAATTACTGCACTGTGAAGACTAATACTAAATACCTGTTCAACACCTCGGCCATTTCTTCATATCCCATGATTAAATCTACTTATACTTCTACTCTAAAGAACTAATGTTTACTTTAACCACTTGTCCTCATCTTA
>NC_057746.1:3336391-3337366 GCF_004010195.1 Chiloscyllium plagiosum | reverse complement strand
TCGGCAGTCCTCACTTTCGCCTCAAATTTGAAGGACCGAACGCTGGGTGCCAACCGCCGCTGCGCGTGCCAGACTACAGCTCCCGTCAGACACCGCGGGCTATCCTTTGATTCCATGCAGTAACCCCTCACTGCGCGGGCGCGTGGCCCACATGCATCATGGGTAATGTAGTTCGGAGCGGGATTGTGAGCGGTTTGGATGAATTGAGCTGAGACCCTGTGGGGAGTTTTAAACAACCTCAGTGAAGGGGGAGCTTTCTGGGCTTGGGGCTGTAATTCAGTCATGTTTGAGGAGATGGCCTGTCCCTCCCTCCGTCAAACACAGGAAGACACTGCCAGAGAAAATCTCTCCAACATTTTCTGACTTAAATGTGAGTTTTTGCTGCAATGTCCGAGATATTTATGGAGATGTTGGGTTTCACAAAATTTTGGGACAGATCTGATAAATGTTGACATCTTCTGCTCTGGAACCTGTGCTGCTGCAGTCACCCGCGCCACCTTCCAGTTTATATGGAGGCCAAAGATGGACCGGGTCCGAAGGGACTCGCTGTACAAAGATCTGGGCAACGGGGGAAAAGGTACACCCAATGCCACCCTCACCCTGATGGCCACCTTTGTGTGTGGCTGCATCAAGCTGTGCGTGGATCCCCGGTACGCAAACACCAAGTGTCACTACGTACTGAGGTTCTACCTGTCCCCGGTGTTGCGAAGGATGGGCCTGGCCTTACTGCCGCGGAACGCTCCGAGTAGTTGGATCGTTCCATATCACCTGTCCTGCGTGGAGAAGTTTATGAAGAAAAACACCTTCGACCACAAGTCCATCAGGAAGTGGTCACCACGTAGTGTCCTTGAGACCCTTCGGGAAAAGGAGAGGGCAGATCCTGTCGAGCAGTTCCCTGAGCAGACTGTCAAAGCCAGTTGGCAGAATGCCTCATCGCCAGAACTTTCCAACAAGCACCAAGACATAGCTTGGCTG
>NC_057746.1:3318236-3335990 GCF_004010195.1 Chiloscyllium plagiosum | reverse complement strand
ACAAAATTCTGTCAAAGGTCATCGCCAACCGGGTCAGGTCTGCTCTGGGGTTGGTGATTCACCCTGACCAAACCTGTGCTGTGCCGGGCAGGAGGGTCGCTGAGAGTCTCGCACTCCTCAGGGATACGATCGCCTACGTGCAGGACAGAGGGTTGGACACCTGCCTGATCAGCCTGGACCAGGAGAAAGCCTTTGACAGGATATCGCATACATATATGAGGGATGTCCTCTCCAAAATGGGCTTCGGGGAGGGAATCAGTAATTGGATCAGACTGCTCTACACCAACATTGTCAGTGCAGTCTCAATCAATGGGTGGGAATCAGATAGCTTCCCAGTCAGATCTGGAGTCAGGCAGGGCTGCCCTCTCTCTCCTGCCTTGTTTGCGTGCTGCATAGAGCCATTTGCCGAGTCCATCAGGAAGGATGCGAGCCTGAGAGTGGTGACTATTCCTGGCAGCGGGGGCCTGCAGGTTAAGGCTTCCCTGTACATGGATGACGTCGCCGTTTTCTGCTCAGATCCGCTGTCCGTGCGCAGACTCATGTGCATATGTGACCATTTTGAAAGGGCCTCGGGGGCCAAGGTAGACCGAGGCAAGAGTGAGACCATGCTCTTCGGGAACTGGGCCGACCAATCCTCGATCCCCTTCACCGTCAGGACCGACCACCTGAAGGTGCTGGGTATTTGGTTCGGGGGGGGGCTGGGACGTGTGCCAAGTCTTGGGAGGAGCATATCAGCAAAGTGAGAAGTCAGGTGGAGGCAACGTGCCATGTGAGTTTCTGAACTCCCTGCCATTCTCCTTTCGCCAAGATTCTCTCACAAACATTTCCCCTTCCATTCAGAGTGATTGTTTTCTCTGAGTTGATTTCCCTGAACTGATACACTTTGGTCATGTCAGAGATTTATTTTGACCCTCCATTACTCCACCTCACACACAAAAATGTGTTCAAATTTAATTTCACGAGCACATCCCGGAATCCCTGATTATCCTATCAGAGTGTTCTGACTGAGTAACCAGTCTGGATACTGAAAGGTGAATCAATCAGTGCAGTGAAATATGTCCAATGTCAAAGTGAGTTTGGGAATGAAATATGGGCAATATTTATGACAAAACCAATCAGTGACACAGAGATCACTTTGGGGAATAAAACTGTCAAAGCCTTCTTGCTTTTTTTGAGCTGCAATATAATTTGAGTAATTGAGGGTATTTATTTCAGTAGCTCGCACAAGACATTATAAATTATTATGAAGATGTTTAAAATGTTTCTGTCACATGTATCTCAGCACATAAAAGCCTTTCTTACTGGAGATTTATTTATGAATTAATTTGTTCAATATAGTTTTATTAGAGACTGATTCTGAAGTAGAATTTGCTGTTAAATTTGTTTCGATCTGTTGTTCAGTGCCAAGTGTATCACAAATGCAATCACAGTTTCTCTCTCCACCATTCTTGCTTGAACAAGGCAACAGCAGTTCAGTTACACCCATGTTTTTGTCTTGTAATCACATCATGCATATTTGGGAAGCTTTGTGGATCCATGGGGCTCAGTGGTTAGCACTACTGCCTCATAGCACTAGGATCCCAGGTTCACTTCCAGCCTTGGGCGACTGTCTGTGCGGAGTTTGTATATTCTCCCCGTGTCTGCGTGGGTTTCCTCCGGGTGTTCCGGTTTCCTCCCACGGTCCAAAGATGTGCAGGTTAGGTGAACTGGCTGTGCTCAATTGCCCGTAGTGTTAGGTGCATTAGTCAGAGGGAAATGGGACTGGGTGGGTTACTCTTCGGTAGGTCGGTGTGGGCTTTTTGTGCCGAAGGGCCTGTTGCCACACTGTAGGGAATTTAATCACTAATCTACTAATAATGCATTTCTCATCCTGATTTGTCTGTACTAATACTTGGGTTCTAAAACCATTACTGCAGTCCCAGTTGGGTATGTTACATGGCTGTTCATAAAATAGACAAAAACTCCAGATCTTTTATTCTGTGTAACTCAAGAGATTTCCAGTTCATTCCCACGTAACAGATGCTGTGTGAGAATTATTTACAGAAATACAAAGACAGGCCGGAATTTCAATTGCTTGTAATAATGTCAGGAGTTCTTTTCATGACAGTTTATAACTCCTAATGTAGGAGTAGAATAGGAATAGATTTGCAGGAGTCTTGAACAAATTTCTGTGAATCACAGTAAAATTAGAAGAGCTGAGTTGTGTGCACTTTAATGGAGGGATAGAGATTATGAAGTGATGATAGAGGTTTGAAAATAACAATTTGTGTTCATGTTGTCAAATTAATTTAATTGGCTATATTGGGGGTGAGTAATGGTCAGGTTTACAAGTTGTGCATGGTTAAGGTTAAAAGTAGCATTTGAACTCTATAGTAAACCCCAGGGTAAGAAATGCTCATTTGGTAACTTATTGACAAAAATGAAAATAATTGATTTAAAATGTAAGCTGACAAAGCTTATTGGACAGTAAAGATGACCTGTTACACAAGTTCTACATGTTGAACTATCTTTCTGGTGGATCTCGGACCTGGTGGCTCAGTGGTTAGCACTGCTGCTTCACAGCACCAGGGTCCCAGGTTTGATTCCAGCCTCTGTGTGGAGTTTACACATTCTCCCCGTGTCTGTGTGGGTTTCCTCCAGGTGCTCCGGTTTCCTCCCATGGTCCAAAGACGTGCAGGTCAGATGAATTGGCCATGCTAAATTGCCCATAGTGTTAGGTGCATTAGTCGGAAGGAAATGAGTCTGGGTGGGTTACTCTTCGGAGGGTCGGTGTGGACTGGTTGGACCGAGGGGCCTGTTTCCACATTGTAGGGAATATAATCAAACCTAGTTTCTTGAGTCATGATGTTCTTCAAGATTTTAGTTTTGTCAACTTAACTCTAACATACAATCTGTTGCACTTTTAAAACTTCAACACTAGTTCCTCAGTCCACCTTAACTTTGGAAACTGCACACCTAAAGCTGTTGTGTGGAATGCCCCTTGCGCCCTCTCTCTCCCTCTTGCTCTCTCTCTCTCTCTCTCAAAAGTAGCATCCTCATGAAACCTATTCACATTCTGTTAAGGCCCTTTAGCCGTTATACTGTTTTCTAAAGCTGATCCCAACACTGGATTTATCGGGGCAAGAGGAAGCCATTCTCTCCTTCAGGCCATTCAATTTGATCATGGTCACCCAACTTATCTCCCCTGCTCCCGCTTTGACACTTATCCTTTGATTCCTTTGGCCCTCAGAACTATACTTAAGTCCTCTTGAAAACATACAATATTTTGCCTCACCCAGTTTGTCTGGCAGAGACTTTCACAAGCTCATCACTCTCTGGGTGCAGAAATTTCTCATTGTGGTCCTAAATGCAGACCCTGTATCCTTAGACTGTGATCTCTGCTTCTGGGCTCCCAGACATTGGGAATATTCTGCATTTACCGTGTCTAGTCCTATTAGAATTTTATAGCTATCTATGAAACGCCCCTCATTCTTATAAACTCCAGTGAATATAGTCTTAGTCTATCCAGTCTCTCTTCATATGTCAGTCCTGCCATCCCAGGAGTCAGCCTGGTAAACCCTTTGTTGCACTCCCTCCATAGCCAGAATATCCTTCCTCAGATAAGGAGACCAAAACTACACACAGTACTCATGGTGTGATATTTCCCCAATATTGATGTCAGACTAACCAGTTGATAAATCCCTGTTTTCTCTTTACCTTGTTCTTTAAATATTGGAGTTACATTAGCTACCTGCCAATCATAGAAGCTGTTCCAGCATCTATTGACCTTGATTCCATAATTCCAACCAACAATATCCAAACTTCAAGACCTAGGTCTCTGCTCCGTCTTCTGCAATTGGATCCTCAACTTCCTGACCCACAGACTGCAATCAGTGAGAACAGGCAACAACACCTCCTCCATGATAATCCTTAACACCGGTGCCCCGCAAGGCTGCAAACTCAGCCCCTCACTTTACACCCATGACTGTCGCCAAATTCTGTGCTAACTCCATCTACAAGTTCACTGATGACACCACCATTGTAGGTCTGATCTCAAACAATGAAGAGACAGAATACAGGAAAGAGATACAGTGCTCGGTGGAATGGTGTAAAAATAACAATCACTCCCTCAACATCACCAAAATGAAAGACTTCAGAAAGCAAGGTGGAGACCACACTCCTGTCTGCATCAATGGTGCTGAGGTGGAGACGGTCGAAAGCGTCAAGTTCCTCGGGATGACAATCACTAACAATCTGTCCTGGTTCACCCACGTTGACGCTACAATCAAGAAAGCACAACAATGCCTGTACTTCCTCAGGAGGCTAAGGAAATTTGGCATGTCCATAAAGACTCTCACCAATTTTCAGAGATGCAAAACAGAAAGCATTCTATGCGGATGCATCACGGCTTGGTCTGACAACTCCTGTGTTCAGGACCATAAGAAACTACAGAGAGTTGTGAATACAGCCCAGTCCATCATGCAAATCAACCTTACATCCATTAACTCCATTATACTTGTTGATGGGAAGGTAGCCAACATAATCAAAGACCCCTCCCACCCTGGTTATAACCTCATCCAACCTCTTCTATCAGGCAGAAGATACATAAGCTCAAACACATGTAGCAACAGACTCAAGAAAAGCTTCCTCCATGCTGTTATTAGATTTCTGAATCGATCTCTCAAGTTTCATATTTAATGTTGATCTCGCTCTTGTGCACCTTCTCTGCAGCTGTAATGCTGTATTCTTTGCTCTATTCTATTACCCAAAGGTATTTTGTATGATATGATCTGTCTGTACTGCACGCAAAACAAAACTTTTCACTGTACCTAGGTATATGTTAGAATCATAAATCAAATTAAGTTTTAGAAAATGACCATCAATGCATTCACTATTTCTCGGGCCGCTTTCTTAACAGGATGTAGATTACCAGCTTCTGTGTATTTATCAGCCCTTATTCTAATCAATTTCCCCAACACAATTTCCCTAATCATATTGATTACCTTCAGTTCCTCCCTCTCACTAGACCCTGTGTTCTATCTACTCCTATCTTCCGCACAATAATGTAACCTTCTCTTGCGCCCTTTACTTATAATTCCCCTGGGGAAGAGTGCTCCGGCATCTCCAAAAGAATCTCACGAAAAGTGTACCTTTTTGACTGGAGACCTGTGATCAGATCATTCTTCAAGCTAACCAGTACCATTATCTTGGCTTCTATTTACTGCTAAAAGTCAACTCACTGGAACCCAAAGATGCAAAATGGCCCTACCTTCCCTTTGACCATTTCTGTTTTTCTCTTGATGCTACATTACAGTATTGGCCCTCAAAAGACTTTCTCAACAACATCTATATTGTACATTTAAATTAAGCCTGTTGTCACAGAACATATAGACTCATAGAGATGTTCAGCATGGAAACAGACCCTTCGGTCCAACCCGTCCATGCTGACCAGATATCCCAACCCAATCTAGTCCCACCTGCCAGCACCCAGCCCATATCCCTCCAAACCCTTCCTATTCATATACCCATCCAAATGCCTCTTAAATGCTGCAATTGTACCAGCCTCCACCACTTCCTCTGACAGCTCATTCCATGCATGTGCCACCCTCTGCGTGAAAAAGTTGCCCCTGCGGTCTCTTTTATATCTTTCCCCTCTCACCCTAAACCTATGCCCTCTAGTTCTGGACTCCCCAACCCCAGGACAAAGACTTTGCCTATTTATCCTATCCATGCCCCTCATAATTTTGTAAACCTCTATAAAGTCACCCCTCAGCCTCCGACGCTCCAGGGAAAACAGCCCCAGCCTGTTCAGCCTCTCCCTATAGCTCAAATCCTCCAACCCTGGCAACATCCTTGTAAATCTTTTCTGAACCCTTTCAAGTTTCACAACATCTTTCCGATAGGAAGGAGACCAGAACTGCACTCAATATTCCAATAGTGGCCTAACCAATGTCCTGTACAGCCGCAACTCCTGTACTCAATGTGCAGTACAATTTAATAATTTAAGCCTTGTTGATCACAAAAGTATATTGACAAGTCTAAATAAACTATAGCACTGTGGTCCTCTCTTGAGGAATAGAATTGAAAAGCAGAGTAGTTATGTTGAACTTGTTTAGAATCTTGCTTGGACCACACTCCGAGCACTGTGGACAGTTCTAATCCTTCATATTCAAAAGAAACTGGAGGAGGTATGAAAAAGCATTGATAAGGATGAGACTGAGAATTGAGAGATTGTAACTATCAGGAAAGACTCAACAAACCAGCACTCTTCTCCGCAGAAAAGAGAAGGCCGAAGGGTGACATGACAGAAATCTTTACAATGATGCATTATAAATGAAGACTTTGGGGTAAATAGATAAAAAGTGTTTCCACTTGTGTGGAGGAGTCCAAAATTAGTCGGTCGATAATAAGTCTAATGAAGAATTCAGGATAAACTTCTTCACCATGAGAAACACAAGAATGTGGAACTTGCTCCCAATGGGAATGGTTGAGGAAATAGTTTAGATGCAATTGATGAGAAGCCAGATAAAACCATGAGGGGAAAAAAAAGAACAATCTGCTGAGAGGTGAGAAAAAATAGGGAGGGAGAAAGTTCGTGTGGAGCATAAGCGCCAGGTGAAAGCAGTTGGGCCAAATGATCTGCGTATAGGTTTTAAAAAATTGAATCAAAAAATGCTGGAAGTGTCATTAACATATAAAGATGAGATGATCTTTCATTAAAAAGTCACCACCATGACCACACCCTCTCCCCCCCCACCCCCAAATCAAACCAAAGTCACAAGTATCCTTGCCCTACATCAATCTCTCATTCAAATTGACCCTTCACTTACTTTGTCGAAGCTGGTCACCTCCAGATCCTTCAGTCTCTCACTCCCCAATTTAAACACAGTCCCCAAGTCCCAGGCTCACTTTCTGCATCAGAGGTTCTAAGTACTGGTTCTATCTTCACTCCTACTCTTTTCTTTTTTTCAACTCATACTGCATGGAAACAAGCCCTGGAGCCCAACTTGTGCATGCTGACCAGTTTCCTAAAATGAACTAGTCCCGTTTGCCTGTTTTTGGCCTATATCCCTCTAAATATTTCCTATCCATGTACAATATTTTAAATGGTGTAATTGTACCCTTCCTCTGCCACTTCCTCTGATATTGTCAACTTCAAAGCCTTTGAGGATGAATAATGCTAATCCCTCACTTGAAAGCTCTGACAAACGTCTGCAAAGAAACTGAGATAGTAGCTGCAATAACTGAAATATATTCAGATAAGTTTAAATCTCCACCTGATCTGCTCAAAGTCACCTCCCGTTCATCGCTCACTTTCACAAGCTTCAGGAAACTCTTGGTGCTTCAGAAATACTTCCATCCATTTGAATTTCAAGTAATGTTCCAGATGGTAAAATGGTAACTGCCCTCAATTCCTAATTTACATACAATGATATTGAGCTCATGTGGATGTTAGAAGCCGCAGTACAAAAAAAGATTTTTATCCAATATTCCATTTTATTAAAAAAATACTGTTGCAAATTGGTCCAAACATAAAATGAATGGGAAAAAAAAAACAGTTGATTTCCAGTCTGTTCCAATGTTTTTTGTCTATTCACAGCAATGCACACAATCTGTGAAGTGCACAGCTCTTCTCATGGCATGTATTTGAGTTGTTGGTGACTCTTCATGTGATGTTTGCTGTTTTCTGAAATGACATTTGTCTTTCTGAGGAACGTAATTGCCTTGGTAGCTCCATTACACCAGCTGATGGAATTTAAATACCATGAATAAATCTGGAAATTAAATCTAGTCTCAATAATGCTGGCCATGAAGCTATAATTGATTTTTGAAAAAACACTTTGGTTCTGTAAAGAGCATATCTTTTCATTTTCATGTGATTTAAAACTGTGGACTGAAATGAGAAAGAACTGTTACAAAATATATTTTGAAATCAAGAAATTTGACACGCTGATGGAATTTAAATACCATGAATAAATCTGGAAATTAAATCTAGTCTCAATAATGCTGGCCATGAAGCTATAATTGATTTTTGAAAAAACACTTTGGTTCTGTAAAGAGCATATCTTTTCATTTTCATGTGATTTAAAACTGTGGACTGAAATGAGAAAGAACTGTTACAAAATATATTTTGAAATCAAGAAATTTGACACCATTGTGATGTTGTTTGTATAGTTCTGGGGTCCAGCAATATGCTGACGAGTTGTTTACAATGAATGCGTTGGTGTTTTTGGAGTGTTGATGCATCTGAGAATGATTTGTCACACACATCACACCTGAATGGTTTCTCCCCTGTGTGAACACGTTGGTGCACATGAAGAGTCCATGACCGTGAGAATGATTTGTTGCATACCTTGCATGTGAATGGTTTCTCCCCTGTGTGAATCCTCTGATGAAGCAGAAGTCTTGATGAATCAGAGAATGATTTATTGCATGCCTTGCACCTGAACGGTTTCTCCCCAGTATGAATACGTTGGTGTGTGCGGAGATTCGACAGCAAGGAGAATGATTTGTCACACACAACACACCTGAAAGGCTTCTCCCCTGTATGAATCCGTTCATGTTTGTGGAGATCTGATGATGACGAGAATGATTTGTCACATACCTCACACTTGAATGGTTTCTCACCTGTGTGAATACGTTGATGTTTGCGGAGATCTGATAGTGATGAGAATGACTTTATGCAGGCCTCACATGTGAATGGCTTCTCCCCTGTATGAATGCGTTGGTGCACGAGGAGGGTTGATGACTTTGAGAATGATTTGTCACACACCTCACACGTGAATGGTTTCTCCCCCGTGTGAATGCGTTGGTGTTTTTGGAGTGTTGATGCATCTGAGAATGATTTGTCACACACATCACACCTGAATGGTTTCTCCCCTGTGTGAACACGTTGGTGCACATGAAGAGTCCATGACCGTGAGAATGATTTGTTGCATACCTTGCATGTGAATGGTTTCTCCCCTGTGTGAATCCTCTGATGAAGCAGAAGTCTTGATGAATCAGAGAATGATTTATTGCATGCCTTGCACCTGAACGGTTTCTCCCCAGTATGAATACGTTGGTGTGTGCGGAGATTCGACAGCAAGGAGAATGATTTGTCACACACAACACACCTGAAAGGCTTCTCCCCTGTATGAATCCGTTCATGTTTGTGGAGATCTGATGATGACGAGAATGATTTGTCACATACCTCACACTTGAATGGTTTCTCACCTGTGTGAATACGTTGATGTTTGCGGAGATCTGATAGTGATGAGAATGACTTTATGCAGGCCTCACATGTGAATGGCTTCTCCCCTGTATGAATGCGTTGGTGCACGAGGAGGGTTGATGACTTTGAGAATGATTTGTCACACACCTCACACGTGAATGGTTTCTCCCCCGTGTGAATGCGTTGGTGTTTTTGGAGTGTTGATGCATCTGAGAATGATTTGTCACACACATCACACCTGAATGGTTTCTCCCCTGTGTGAACACGTTGGTGCACATGAAGAGTCCATGACCGTGAGAATGATTTGTTGCATACCTTGCATGTGAATGGTTTCTCCCCTGTGTGAATCCTCTGATGAAGCAGAAGTCTTGATGAATCAGAGAATGATTTATTGCATGCCTTGCACCTGAACGGTTTCTCCCCAGTATGAATACGTTGGTGTGTGCGGAGATTCGACAGCAAGGAGAATGATTTGTCACACACAACACACCTGAAAGGCTTCTCCCCTGTATGAATCCGTTCATGTTTGTGGAGATCTGATGATGACGAGAATGATTTGTCACATACCTCACACTTGAATGGTTTCTCACCTGTGTGAATACGTTGATGTTTGCGGAGATCTGATAGTGATGAGAATGACTTTATGCAGGCCTCACATGTGAATGGCTTCTCCCCTGTATGAATGCGTTGGTGCACGAGGAGGGTTGATGACTTTGAGAATGATTTGTCACACACCTCACACGTGAATGGTTTCTCCCCCGTGTGAATGCGTTGGTGTTTTTGGAGTGTTGATGCATCTGAGAATGATTTGTCACACACATCACACCTGAATGGTTTCTCCCCTGTGTGAACACGTTGGTGCACATGAAGAGTCCATGACCGTGAGAATGATTTGTTGCATACCTTGCATGTGAATGGTTTCTCCCCTGTGTGAATCCTCTGATGAAGCAGAAGTCTTGATGAATCAGAGAATGATTTATTGCATGCCTTGCACCTGAACGGTTTCTCCCCAGTATGAATACGTTGGTGTGTGCGGAGATTCGACAGCAAGGAGAATGATTTGTCACACACAACACACCTGAAAGGCTTCTCCCCTGTATGAATCCGTTCATGTTTGTGGAGATCTGATGATGACGAGAATGATTTGTCACATACCTCACACTTGAATGGTTTCTCACCTGTGTGAATACGTTGATGTTTGCGGAGATCTGATAGTGATGAGAATGACTTTATGCAGGCCTCACATGTGAATGGCTTCTCCCCTGTATGAATGCGTTGGTGCACGAGGAGGGTTGATGACTTTGAGAATGATTTGTCACACACCTCACACGTGAATGGTTTCTCCCCCGTGTGAATGCGTTGGTGTTTTTGGAGTGTTGATGCATCTGAGAATGATTTGTCACACACATCACACCTGAATGGTTTCTCCCCTGTGTGAACACGTTGGTGCACATGAAGAGTCCATGACCGTGAGAATGATTTGTTGCATACCTTGCATGTGAATGGTTTCTCCCCAGTGTGAATCCGCCGGTGGTTCACCAGGCCTGATGATTGTACAAAGCCATGGTTACACACCTCACACTTGAATGGTTTCTCCCCGGTGTGAATGCGTCTGTGATTCATGAGTGTCCATGATTGTGCAAAGGTTCGGTCACAGACCTCACACTTAAAAGGTTTCTCTTCCATGTACCTGCTGTTATTTTAATAGTCATGCAATATATGTGCCTTTTGTGTCAGGAGATCTTAACAAGCCTGTGGAGTTCCCCTCACACTTGAACAGCCTCTCACCTGTAGGAATAAGTCAATGGTTCATAAGGCTCAATATTTGACTGAAGCTCTCACCACATCTTGAGTCCATTCACACTTCTTCCTGACCGATCACCCACAGCCGAATCTTCGGAAAGGTTGGTTCTGACAGAAGGCTCCACATCACTGACCAGTTTCAGATCTGATGATATGTCAAAGCTCCCCCGACCAAATGATTTCACTGCCCAGCCTTCTCTGTGGTAAGCAATGCTGGAATACTGGAGGTCTTCCCACAGTTGTGCAGTTGTTCTTTAGAGATGGTCAGAATCTATCTGCAGTGCCTATCCTCTCTGTCTTCTCTGGTGCAGTACAGTGCAATCCATCTGCAAAACAAGAAAAGAATATGAATGCCTCCAATTAAAGCAAAATAATTCGGATGCAGAAAATTTGAATTATCCAGTATTTTTGTGCTAATTTCCTCCAATTCTCTCTCCTCCCTTGTGAAAGGGTTGACTCCTCAGACGTTTTGTTTATACTTTAAGAGGATGTGGGCATTGCTGCCCATCTCCATAAATCACTGCAGTCTATATTGTATGGACATATCCACAGAGCTGTTAGGGAGGGAGTTCCAGGCTTGGAGGAGAACTTGAAGATCATGGTGTTCCAAGGGATCTGCTTCCCTGTCCTCCTGGACAGTAAAGGTCACAGGCTCGGTAATTCTTATTGCAGCAGCCTTTATAGGTTGCTGTAGTACATCTTGTAGATGATACACATTGCTGCCATTGACTGACACTGGAAAAGCCCAAATTAAGTATTACTGGACAGGCCACTGGGGAGTAAGTAATACTGTCGTAATACCTTCCATCATTTGCTGATTGACAGTTGACTGAGAGGATTCAAAATGATTAGGTTGGATTTATGAACAGGAATATCTGGAGAGTTTTTTTCAAATTAGTGGATAGATGCCAATCTTGCGGCTACACTGCATAGCTTTGTCAGGGGCAGAGCTAGTTCTGGAGCAGAAATCTTCAATATTTTGGTCAGGATGCTGTCAGCGCCTAGGGCCTTTGTATCCAGTGCCTTTAGCCATTTCTTGATATTACATGGAGTGAATCAAATTGGCCAAAGACTGGCAACCGTGTTGCTGGGAAGCTCCCAGAAGTCAACTGGAGGAGATGCATCTTTTGATATGCTGGAATCCCCCATCATTGAGGATGGGGATATTTCTGGAGCCACTACCCCAGCCAGTTATTTAGTTGTCCACCACCATTCACGAGTGAATGTGGCAGTACTGTAGAGCTTAAATCTGAACCGTTAATAGTGGTATCACTTAGCTCTGTTGATTGTATACTGCTCCTGCTGTTTGGTGTGCAGGTAGTCTTCTACTCTGGCTTTGCCAGCTTGTTACATCATTTTTAGGAATGTCTAAAACTGCTCCCAGCATGCCCCCAGAGCTCTTCATTGAACCAGGGTTGGTCCCCTGGCTTGATAGTAACAGTAAAATAGGGGTATGCCAGGCCACGAGGTTACGTGTTTGAATACAATCCTGATGCATAATGTGGGGTTTTGTCTCCACAAGAACTGTGTATTGGTCACTCCCACCAATACTGCCAAGAACATGTAGATTGACAAGGTAAAGTAGCCCCTCTAGTTGGTTCCCTCACCATTGCTGAAATCCCAGTCTAGCAGCTATGTTGTTGATCGATAGTGGTTCTGCTCAGCCACAATTGTTAGTGAATATTGATTGTAATCAGGAGGTTTTCTTTTCTGATGACCTGAACCAATGCGACTGGATAGAGTAAGGAGTCAATGTTGAGGACTCCCAGGACAACATGTTCCTCACAGCATACCGCATTGTCAGTTTCATTGAGTATATACAGGGACGGTGATTGTCCTAGCTTGGACAGTGTCTCTTCCATGTGATTCTGTGAGAATGACTCTGCTGGCAGACTAATCTGTGGGACAGATCTTCCAATTTTGACAGAAGCTTCCAACAATTAGTAAGTGAGGAGAACTCTGTAGGGTTGACAGGGCTGTGTTAGTTGCTGAAATTTCCAGGACTGGGGTTGATACTGGGTGGTCTGTCCTATTTCTTTCCTTTGTGGCTTTGCAGTAGTTTTGATCCGACTGAGTAACCCCTTCAGAGAGTGTTTCAGAGTCAACTACATTGCTGTGCATGTGGAGTCACATGTAGGTCAGACCCAAGTAAGGACGCAGGTTTCCTCTCCTTCAGGTGTGCCCCAATCGGTTTTTATAACAGTTAACACAATTCCATTACTCAGACTCACTTTTAATTCCAGGTTTGTTAATTGAATTTAAATTCCAGCAGTCTGTGTGGTAGAACACATAGGCAAAAGCACATCTTTGGACTGTGGGAGGAAACCGGAGCACCCGGAGGAAACCCACGCAGACACGGGGAGAACGTGCAAACTCCACACAGTCAGTCGCCTGAGGCGGGAATTGAACCCGGGTCTCTGGCGCTGTGAGACAGCAGTGCTAACCACTGTGCCACCGTGCCGCCCACATGCCCTTAAAGCATTATCCTGGGTCTCTGGATTATAAGTCCAGTTATAGCTCAACATCCCTTCTTCAGTGGAAGTCCCAGTTAGTGCCAGTCTGTCATTTCTGTGTGGGAGAATCAGATGTAAATTCTCTCTTTTTCCTTACTTGACCTCTGTTTTGACCAGGAACACTGGATAATGATCAGGAGCAGATAATGTGATTACTTTCTTTGTCTACCTTCCCAGTTGCCTTGAGGACAATGGAAAAGACAGTTGGGAAGAGTGCAAAATGGGCTATTAATTCACTGAGAACTGTATTGTACTCTTGAAGATCTAGTAGAGAAAGTTTTAGATGTCAGGATACAATGAAGGTGAGCTCAGCCCAGTGAAGTCTGTAAAGTTTCTCTTACCAAGAATGACAAGTGCCTAAGTGAGGAAAGCTGACCCATAGTTTGGTCAATTAGTGATGATACTCACTGAATCATATCAAACTGGGAACATCCCAAACTCCCAATCCCCAACAACGGTAGAAGAGAAGAATTGTCACTCGCTTTGCAGTCTTGGGGGGACTTGGAAGTACTGGGTGGTGCAATGATTTACATATAATCCCCCCAGGGGAACAGCAGACCTGGCACTCACTGTGGAACAGTCTATCAATGAACAGTATATCACTGATATATTATTGGACTACTAATCCAGAGACCCAGGTTAATGCTTTCAAGGTATATGTTCAAATACCACCACACTAACTGCTGGAATTTAAACTCTATTAACAAACCAAGGAGGTCAGTCCTCCTTCCTCAGGACCAGCAGTGGGGGCTAACACACCAGACCATGCCAGCCTGGACTGAAGTTACCCCTCCCGGGTTAGTACAATCTAAGCCATCTGGAGGAATGCCGAGCACTGTAGAAGGAAGGTGAAGTGACAAATCTCACAGAGCACATGTCGATAAGATCTGCTCACATAGTGCCCTCCCAACTGAAGAATGAGTACTTCTTCATGTTAATCATCACTAGGTAACTAAGATCCCAAAACTAGGTGTCCAAGTGAGTCATCAGCAGCAGGACTGTACTCAACCACAATCTCACAGCTCAGCACAGTCCTCATTTCATGATTACGTCAAACCAGTAATCAGGCAGGTCAGGAGCTGCATTCGGGACACTTTCAAATGCAGAATTGAACTGAATGAATGTACGACAGAGGGTAACATGCAGACAAAAACTGAATGTAGTAGGTAATAAACATAGCTAAACAGCCCACAGGATCAGAACTGAGCAAAGTTCGGTATTCCTATCACCTATTGTTGAGAACTGTGGACTACCAGTCCAGTAACAGGAGAAGGCAGCTCTATGAACACCTCCATTTACAGCCATGCTGGAGACCAGCACACAAGACCGAGACACAATGTTAAAGTGTCTTCAGCCAAAAATAACACATGGATGATCAACCTGAGGAGCTGGGAGAACTCCCCTCCAAGCCACTCCAATCCCCCCAACAGTCGAGAACGCTCAGGTCAGATAATCACCTCCCACTCACACGGAAGAGAACATCTGCAACAACTCTGAACTATCTCAACAGCATCGAGAACACAGAAGTTCCCCTGATTAGGGCAACTCCCATTTGACTCAATCCCCTCCCGTTCACCACCAGTACACTATCCAGTGATGTTACATCATCAGAATATTCCTTCATGTTGGATATTCAGTGCTGAATATTAGTATGGATATTAAGGATAAAATCCTCCAGCGGTGAGGATCTAAATGGATGAGAGGTGTCCTGCAAGTATCAGTTTTGAGTCTGAACTGTTCACTGCATTTTTGAACAATTTAGCTGGGTTAAAAAAACACAACTCCACATTTATTGTTGACACAAGGCAACTGGTTCTGAGAGCAACATACATGGAAACAATAAATTACAAACATTTGGATATGTTGAATAGCTGGGCAAATGGATTTCAGTGTTTCCACTTGAATCTGTACAGGTATTTTGCAAATGATGAAAAATTCAAAACAGTGGAGGTTCAGAGAGACTTGGGGATCAAGGTACAGACATTATTAAAATGTCATTTACAGGTGTAGAAAACAGGGAGAAAGTGAGGACTGCAGATGCTGGAGATCAGAGTCAAAAAATGCAGTGCTGTAAAAGCACAGCCGGTCAGGCAGCATCTGAGGAGCAGGAGAATCAATGTTTCGAGCGTAAAACCCTTCATCAGGATTGAGGCTGGTAGCCCAAGGGGGCTGAGAGATAAATGGGAGGAGAGGTGAGGCTGGGTAAAGGTAGCTGGGAATGCGATAGGTAGACAAAGGTGAGGGTGAAGGTGATAGGTCAGAGAGGAGGATGGAGCGGATAGGTGGGAAGGAAGATGGACAGGTAGGATAGTTCAAGAGGGTGGTGCCGAATTGGAAGGTTGGATCTTGGATAAGGTGGGGGGAAGGGAAATGAGGAAACTGGTGAAATCTATATCTTCATGCCATGGGACTCTCCAACCACACAGGATCAATGCAGATTTCACCAGTTTTCTCATTTCATTTCACCTCCCCTCACCTTGTCCCAGATCCAACCTTCCAACTCGGCACCTACCTGTCCATCTTCCTCTCACCTATCCACTCCATCCTCCTCTCCAACCCATCACCTTCATCCTCACCTTCATCTACGTATTGCATGCCCAGCTACCTTCCACCTCGCATCGCCCCCCCGGCCTTTTATCTCTCAGCCCCCTTGGGCCATGAGCCTCATTCCTGATGAAGGGCTTTATGCTTGAAATGTAGATTCTCCTGCTTCAGGTATAGAAAATAATCAGAAAAAGCAACTGAGGTGGATAAGGTGGTTAAGAAGGCATATAGTTACTTGCATTTATTAGTTGAGGCATTAGTTGCCAGCAAGAGTGGGCACAGTGGTTAGCACTGCTGTCTCACAGCACCAAGGACCTAGGTTCAATTCCAGCTTTGGTTGTCTGTCCAAGTGCAATTTTCACCTTCTCTCCATGTTTCCATGAGTTCTGCGGGTGCTCTGGTTTCCTCCACTATCCAAAAATGTGCCAGTTAGGTGGGTTGGCGTGCTAACTGTGAGCTTTAAGGGATAGATAGGTGGGGGGGCTGGGGCTGCCTTTTGAAGGGTTGTTGCAGACCTAATGGAGAGAATGGCCTTTTTCCTTGGGATTCTATGGTTGAATAAAGAACTGGCAGGTTATGATGGAACTCCCTATAAAGTGTTTGTTTGGCTACAGCTAGTCTGTGCACAGTTCTAGTTGCCCCACTATGAGAAGGATGTGATTGCATGAGGGAAGGTTCAGAGGAATTTCACTAGGACAGTGCCTAGGTTGGATTGATTCAGCTATGAACAGACAGGCTGCATAGACTGAGATTGTTTTCCTGAGTGTAGAGAAGGGGACCTGATTGAGGTGCACAAAATTATAAGGGGTATAGAGTCAGAGCCATAGAGACGTACAGCACAGAAACAGACCCTTCAGTCCAACTTGTCAATGCCTACCAGATATCCTAAATTAATCTAGTCTCATTTGCTAGCACTTAGCCCATATCCCTCTAAACCATTCCTATTCATGTACCCATCCAGGTGCCTTTTAAATGTTGTAATTGTACCAGCCTCTGACAACTCACTAAACAGGGTTGGTGGAAGAAATCTTTCTATTTAATAAAGAATCAACAAATAGGGGTATAGATTTAAGGTAAGGGACAAGAGGTTTGGTGGGGATTTAAGGAAGAGGTTTTATTTTCACCCAGAGGGTGGTGGCCAAATGGAAATCATTGTCTGAGTGGACAATAGAGGCAGGGGCCATCACAGCATTGAAAAAATCTTTAGATGAGAACTTACAGCAACACAACAAACAGGTCTCAGGCCAAGTGCTGGCAAATGGGATTAGAATAGCTTGAACTTTAGGACAATAGACAAGAGGTGCAGGAGGAGGCCATTCTGCCCTTCGAGCCTGCACCACCATTCAATATGATCATGGCTGATCATCCTTAATCAATATCCTGTTCCTGCCTTATCTCCATAACCCTTGATTCCACTATCCTTGAGAGCTCTATCCAACTCTTTCTTAAATGAATCCAGAGACTGGGCCTCCACTGCCCTCTGGGGCAGAGCATTCCACACAGCCACCACTCTCTGGGTGAAGAAGTTTCTCCTCATCTCTGTCCTAAATGGTCTACCCCGTATTTTTAAGCTGTGTCCTCTGGTTCGGCACTCACCCATCAGCGAAACATGTTTCCTGCCTCCAGAGTGTCCAATCCTTTAATAATCTTATATGGCTCAGTCAGATCCCCTCTCAGTCTTCTAAACTCAAGGGCATACAA
>NC_057746.1:3307987-3310336 GCF_004010195.1 Chiloscyllium plagiosum | reverse complement strand
AACTGCTGTGCTCTTCCAGCACCACTAATCCAGAATAAGCGATCTAGGTTTGTTCAATACATCACATCAGTTGTATAGCACTTTGATCTTTCACTATAAATTCTGTGTCCTATGATCCTCCCCCACTAGCTACTTGATGAAGGAGCAGCGCTCCAAAAGCTTGTACTTTCAAATAAGCCTGTTGGACTATAACGTGGAGTTGCGTGCTTTTAACATTGTCCACCCCAGTGCAACACCAGCACCTCCACATCTTCAGTTAGAGACTATTCCACAGTGAATCTGCTATTCGTCTGTGTGGGGTGAATCAGTAGCAAGCCTTTTTTCCTCACTTGACTGTCACACACATTCTGTTTTGAACAGGGACACAGGATAGTGTACAGGAGCAGACAATGTGGCTCCTTTCTTTCTTCCGCCCACACCTCATGTTCCCAGGTGCCATGAGGACAATGGAAGAGAGTTTAAAATTCATTGTGAGCTCATGCCACACCGTTGGAGTTCAGTTTTATCCTTAGAGTATGTTTATTATGAAATAAAAACAGCTCAGGCTTTATTTATTTATTTTTCAGCATCTCCAAATAACATTCATTAAAAGACATTTCAATAAATGTGTCTCCAGATACAGCAGCGAAATTGCTATGTAGCTGGATTAACAATCCAGAGACTGAGAATTCACATCTAACTATGGAAAGTTTCATACGTAGAATTGCAGTAGGATATAGGCTATTGACGGAATAGGAAAAGGGAACAATGTACCTGTATCAACCCTGTGTATCCTTTAGGCATTTTGTAAATTTCAATGAGATCACCATTCATTCTTCAAAACTCTGCTAATACAGACTCCTTTTTTTTTTCAAATCCCTACAGTGTGGAATCAGGCCCTTTAGCCCAACAAGTCCACACCAACCCCCTGAAGAGTAACTGACCCAGACCATACCTCTACCCCAACCCTATTGCCCCTTTCATTTACCCCTAACTAACGTACCTAACCTACACACCCCTAAACACTGTGGACAATTTAGCATGGCCAATTCACCTAATCTGCACATCTTTGGATTGTGGGTGGAAACCGGAGCACCCGGAGGAAACTCACGCAGACACGTGGAGAATGTGCAAGCTCCACACAGACAGTTGCCCTAGGTTGGAATCGAATCCAGGTTCCAGGCGCTGTGAGGAAGCAGTGATAACCACTGAGCCACCGTGCTGCCCTAAACTGTCTTCATAGGACAGTCCTGCCATCCTGGGAACACTTCCTGTGAACCTTTGTTTAACTTTCCCTATAGCAATTATATCTTTCCTGACATAAACAGACCAAAACAACACACAATATTCTAGGTGTGATCTAATCAAGCTCCAATATACTTGAAATGAGACTTCACTACTCCTGTACTCAAATTCCTGTGCAATAAAGGCTAACATTTCATTAGCTTTTCTAATAGCTCACTGTACTTACATGTTAGTTCTCAATTATTTATCAACAAGGAGTCTTAGGTCACTTGGCACACCTACACTTTCCAACCTCTTAGCATTTTAGCGAGACTCTGCTAATCTGCTTCTCTGACCAAAGTGGAGAACCTCACATATTTCCACATGGTATTCCAACTGCCATGTTCTTGCCCATTCCCTGAGCCTGTCCAAATCTTCTTGAAGCCACTTCGACTTCACTTTCTATCAACCAGAAATTTGGAACAATTGTATTTGGTCCCCACTTCCAAATCATTTATATTTATGTATTATATGTAATGCACTAAGGTGCCAAGTCGTGTTCCTTCTGGGACCCCACTAGTCACAGCATGCCAACACAAAAAGGACACATTTATTACTTCCGTCTGAACCAATTTGGGGTATCCATCAGAATCCCATTCCCCTAACAGGCTAGTTTAAATTCAGCACAACACCACTGGCAGATCTTCCTGTGATGTTATTGTTCCAATTTGTTAAGGTGTAACCTGTTCAGTTCCTAACATATCATTCATAGCACTCTTTTGCACTTCTGTAATTCTCTCCTGAATCAGTCGGTACCCACACTTCTTCCTCTTCCAGAGCTGGTTCACTTCCTATAGGGACTGAAAACCAAGTGAGGAGATGGTGAGTGAAGGAGCAGCTTTTATACAAATTGTATCCCATAATATCCACACCAATCTTCAGGCAGTCTGACTATCCAGTGGGCAGTCAGGGGTGGAAATGTCCCTTATGCTGTGTGAAAAGATCCAGCTGAGAGAGCTGTTAACTTGGTGCTTTGTGCTGAACTGTGTGACTGGAGCTGTGTGTTAGATATTGAGTGTGTTTATTGGAAGCATTTCCCTCAGATTTCCAGGCTGAGATTTGTTGATGGCTCATTCCTGAATATGA
>NC_057746.1:3306136-3307600 GCF_004010195.1 Chiloscyllium plagiosum | reverse complement strand
GTACCAAAAATGTTCCTCCTTTAATGTTTAACATCACTAAACATGCAATTCCTCAATATACGTCCCACTATCTGCACAATCACAGTTTTTATGCGAATCAGTTTCACATCTCCCTCCACTTCCAATGGGTTTGCTTCCGCCTAATTTGATGAATTTTAACTTTGAATGACTCCATCTAAAGATGAATTCCTGAGTTTCCAGAGACATCTGAACCAATTATGAGGCCCCCTGCAGTGATTCTGTCCCCAGCACCGCGGACAAATCTTCTGCAGTTCCTAGATTGTCATGGGATGTGTTTTTTAAACCAGAGACTGTGTTTCCTCCTACATTCTGCTTGGCAGGCCACAGAATGGACACCCTTTCCTCTCTGCTGTGAACACTGACTGCAGTCTTTGGTCTTGGTTGGTCTCGGTCTGCCTCTCTCTCTTTCTGTCTCTCTGGGTTTGATAATCCTCTTGATATTGTCAGCTGAATACACTTTAGCATTGTGTCTTGCACTAATGTACAGATATCTGGGTAGCTCAGTCAGTACAGCACTGACTTTTCACCACTTGCAGATGGTGGCATTGTAGTAATGACACTGGACTGCCTAAGATTCTGGGGACACTTGTTTGCATCCCACCATGGCAGGTGGTAGAATTTTGAGTGGACTTGTGAATGGGCTCTTGTGAAGCAGTGGTAATGAACCAGAAGACCTGGATTCATGTCCAACCTGCTCTCAAGGAGGTTGATTAGAAAATATCTGCATTAGTATGAGGGCTCCAACATGGTTGTGAATGGAGCCTCTTCCTGTTTCTTGACCATTCCAGAATTCTCAATAAGATGTGGTTGGACTACAGATGTGATCTGTTGTCCGTGGGCAGTTCAGCCCTGTTTATTACCTGTCAAAATGTAGCCCTTTGAAAGAAATTAATAGGTTTAAATCTGAACTCTGCATTGCTGCTCCTGACATGTCTATTGAATGGTAAAACTAAGTAATCTAGATGTCTATTGAATGGTTTGATGATAATCCTGGAATGAGGGCTGTGCCGGGCTGTGAGACTGTGGTGCTGCTGATGCTTCACTGCATCTCATGGACACCCAAAATTGGGATCTGTCCTTACTGATGATGAACGTAGTGAAGTACTCATTCATCAGTCAGAGGGGAAGGGTCATAGAGTCATAGAGATGTACAGCATGGAAACAGACCCTTCGGTCCAACTTGTCCATGCTGACCAGATATCCCAACCCAATCTAGTCCCACCTGCCAGCACCCAGCCCATATCCCTCCAAACCCTTCCTATTCATTTACCCATCCAAATGCCTCTTAAATGTTGCAATTGTACCAGCCTCCACCACATCCTCTGGCAGCTCATTCCATACATGTACCACCCTCTGCGTGAAATCTTTGCCCCTTAGGTCTCTTTTATATCTTCCCCCTCTCACCCTAAACCTATGCCCTCTCGTTCTGGACTCCCCAGACCC
>NC_057746.1:3299407-3304602 GCF_004010195.1 Chiloscyllium plagiosum | reverse complement strand
CTTCACTTGGAAACTTGTAATCAGTCCTTGCTAAGAGAGACTTTCAAATTTCACTGGGCTGAGATCATCTTCATCTGATTCTGACACAGTGTCAGGATTGTCTAGATTTTTCCAATTTTCCACTCATTAGACTTTGTGGTGATTATGCATCATTGTTTGCTCAGCCACTTCAGAGGGCAGTTTCGAGTCAACCACGTTGTGTGGGATTCGAGTTGTGTGTAGATCAGACCAGGCACTGTAGCAGGTTCACTTCTCTGAAGGACAATATTTGGGTTTTTGGAAGTAAGATACATTGCCTGTGCCTAGTCACTATCCACTGCCCCTGCTGGAACGAATGATGTGTGACAGTTAACTGAGGACAAAGAAAGGACTTTCACCTTATTTCCCCCACACACGAGGGAATAGCAGACTGGCAATCACTGTGAAACTGTCTCTAATTTTGGAGTGAGCCCTTTCCAGCAAAGGAGGAGAGGGAGTTGGAGGAAATCATGTTTCCTTTTCCTGTTTTACAGAAGGATTGTATCATACTACACCAGAGAATACAGAGAGGATAGACACAGCAGACAGATCCTGACCATCACCCAAGGAGCAACTGCACAACTGTGGGAAGACATCCAATTTCTTTGCAGTATTGCTGAACATGGAGAAGGTTGAGCAGTGAAACCATCAACTAGAAATTGGTCGGGTCGGGGGGAGCTTTGACACATCATCAGATCTGAAATTGATCAGTGCTTGTGCAGCCTTCCATTAGAACCAACCTATCTAAAGGTTCAGCTGTGGGTGATCGGTCAGGGTGAGGCTGGGAAAAAGTGTGAATGGCTCCACGTGTGGTGAGAGCTTCAATCATTCATCGAATCTTATGAATCACTGACCCATCCCTACAGGTGTTCAAGTGTCAGGAAGGTTCTGTACGCTATATAGTCATCCTATGAATAATATCTATTCAAATCATTTTTAACACATGGACAGCTACATGGAAGAGAAACCATTTAAGTGTGAGGTTTGTGATAAATCATTTGTGACATCCACAAGGCTCTTGAGACACCAGATGATTCACAGAGGAGAGAAACCTTTCAGGTGTGAGTTTTGTGAGAAGGCTTTCACCCAATCTTCCCACCTTCAGCGACACCAGAGGATTCATACGGGGCAGAAACCATTCACGTGTGAGGTGTGTGACAAATCATTCTTGGACTTATCAAACCTACATGCACACCATCGTATTCACACAGGGGAGAAACCATTCATTTGTGAGGTATGTGACAAATCATTCTCAGATTCATCAACGCTGCGCAAGCATCAGCGCATTCACACAGGGGAAAAGCCATTCCTGTGTAAGGTGTGTGAGAAATCATTCTCACAATCATCGACACTACGCACACATCAACGTTTTCACACAGGGGAGAAGCCATTTACGTGCAAGGTGTGTGCAAAATCATTCTCACAGTCATCAAACCTCCGCACACATCAGCGCGTTCATACAGGGCAGAAAGCATTCACATGTGAGGTGTGTGACCAACCATTCTCGACTTCAGGGCAGCTCTGCAGGCATCAACGAGATCATACAGGAGAGAAACAGTTCAGGTATTAGGTGTGCCATAATTTGTTCTCAAGGTCATCGAACCTCCTGCTCCACTGGAGGATCTACACAAGGGAATACCTTATATCTTGAAGGATAACTTCCATTACATATTCCAACCTTTGGGGACACCACAGGATTTACAGTTGGGAAAATCTCTTCAGTTGCGATATTTGTGACAAGGCTTTTATTCACTTCTCTGATACCTTGAAGCATTAGCCTACATAGGAGAGACACGTCTCAGATGTGAGTTTTTTGATAAGGCTTTTATGAGGATGGATCACTATTATCACTCAGGAAGAAATTCCTTCATGAGTCAGTCATGTAATAAAGTCTTCATACAATTGTTGAAGCTCCTGGAACATTACCAAAACCACACCATTCAGCCAAGTCCAAGCCCAATCAAATGTGAACATGTACGCAGTTCTCATTCTGCAGGATGTTCAGTGGGACTGGGACAGAGAACAAGAAGCAGCTTTCACTCCCATCAAACAACTAGTGATGACATCACCAGTGCTGAGGGATTATGATGTAACAATGGAGTGACCCTGCAGTGTGATGTCAGTGAAACAGGACTTGGAGTAACCCCCAGGCAGTGAGGATAAATCTGTTGTGTTTGTATCCAGAGTGTTTACACAACTCAATCCAGATATGACTTCCGTAAAACCATGGGAGATGCCAAGAGGGGTTGGTGACAATTCGCTACGGAAGATTCGCTGCCGATGATTAGCCACTGCCAGTTCTCCACCAGCGTTTCTCCACTGGGGTCATTTGACTTCTGGAGACTATTTGCCACCAGAAATATATATATGTACTGATTGTTTTCCCTTCCGCCTGTTCTTTCAAACTTCTCAGTTCCCTTTATTTATACAACTACATACTACATATTGATAAAAAAAGAGATAAAATAAATATCATTTTATTGGTTTATATATAAAAATGAGTTACAAAATTTAACCAGAAAAAGGAAATTTATTTTAAAAATCTTTATAATGGCAGTAAAATCTCATATTAATATTAAACAATGGAATTTGTTAGTTCATTTGATAGTTATGCACTATTCCTCTAAGATAGTCCGAACAATCTCTTTCACCGTATTCAAGAACAATTTTTTTAATTCTATCGTCTGCGGCTACTGTCACGTCTATTGCAGAGTCCAATACAATTAAATTCAAACCGACCTAGTATTGGTTGTAGTTCTTGAGGCAAAAAATCTGCGAGTGCTTCTACGTAGGTATCAAGGTCAGTAAGTGGCACAAAAGCCAAAGCAATTATCATTTTTGCTTTTAAAGCATAATCAGGATCGGTGTTGGATTGAAGAGTTGCTCCAACTGCAGCAATATGTCTATGTATACTTTGTGCCAAATGAAAGCAACAGTTCCTAATTCTAACTTCAGGAAAACATTCTCTCATAGCACTGATAGCTGCCTGCTCAAAGTCACCATGGATATACTGTGGTCTGGGATTAGGTACCAAGGACTTCACCATTTCAAGCATGCATACATACGTTGAACGCTGCTTATTTGGTAGAAGTATATAAACTTTTGTGTGCTTCCTGCGCAGGGGAGTTGGGTTGTAACAATCCAGATGTACAACGCCCACGTCCCAGCAGCAGATGTCCTGACCTTCCTGAGAAGATACGTCCAGGTCGAGGGAGAGAGTACCGATGTGGTCGATCGCAAGATACCACAAAACAGCACGGGAATGGTGTCTGGAGGCACCCAGAAGGAAGGGCAGGCTGTAGCGGAGCAGACGGCAGACAGCGGGGAGGTGCAGCAGCCGATCCAAGCTCCTTCAGGACAGACGGAGGAAATGGAAGAGAAGGGATCAAAGGAGGCAGAGGATTGGATTACTGTCAAAAGCATGAAGAGGAAACCTCCCAAAGCCACCCAGCGAGGGGGGAAGCGACACCTACACGACGAGGATACAGGCAGCTCTTCCAACGGTGAGGGCGGGCGCAAGGAGGGTCGTCACCACAGGAAGAGACAGAGCGCCGTGGGGAAAAAGGAGGGCAGCACCGCCCAAGCAGGAAAAGACGATCCCTCTGAGGAGACGGGTAAAGGCCTCCCCCTACCCGGTGAGAACCAAAAGGTACCCACCGGCCCACAGCTCCAGGTAACTGGGAGCAGCGGCCCTGTGACAGCCCCGCTGTCAGATGGAGAACTGAACTGTGCGGATCCTGGGCCCGACCCGAAGACACCAGAGCGGGGAAATGGCTCCAGCGTGGAGCCGGACAGCTACCTCAGCCCTGGGAGGGTCCAGCTGTTTGCCGTCACCACGGGGATGCACACAGCTACCCCAGAGGGGCAAGACCAGCAGCAAATGGACACTGTTAATCTCGTAAACCGTTAAAATGGGGATAAGAATTGCCAGCATCAATGTGCGCAGCATCAAATCGGCTACGCGATGTGTTTCTACGATGGCCTTCCTGGCCAACGTTAAAGCCGACGCCCTGTTCCTGCAGGAGTGTGGGATACCGCACCTCAGCAGCTACAGGAGATGGTCGAGCTTGTGGGCTCATGGGCCGTCAGTTTGGTTGGGGGGCAACAATAGCCGCGCCTCCGGCCTGGGTATCCTGTTGCAAGGAGGCAACTTCACCATCTCCGAGGTTAAGGAGGTGGTGGGCGGGCACCTCTTCGTCGCCGACGCCATGTATAGGAATGCTCCCCTGAGACTGATTCATGTGTACGCCCCAGTGGGTCAGAGTGAACGGTTGGCCGTCCTGCAGCAGCTTCCACTGTTGCTGGCTACGTCCAGGCCGGTCATTCGGGCCGGAGATTTCAACTGTATCATTGAAGCAGATGGATGATCCGGCGGGGGGGACAGTAAACAAGATGCCACGTCCAGAGCCCTGATGGACACGGTAAAAGATGCCAAGCTGCACGACGTCTTCAGCACCCCTGCAGATGGAGCGCAGCGTAGATACACCTGGTCACGGGCAGACGGGTCTATCCGCTCAAGGATAGATTACCTGTTTGTGTCCCGAACGCTCTCGGTCAGATCCACTGACGTCAAGCCGGTGGTCTTCTCTGACCACTGCCTCCTGCTGGCCGACTGTCACCTACAGGACGAGCAGCGGGCTGGTAAGGGAACGTGGAAGCTGAACACAAAGCTGTTGACCCCGGGAAACATTGAGGAGCTCAAAGAGGGACTACGCAGGTTGGAGAACCGTGAAGCCCCTCTTTGAGTCCCCAGCAGACTGGTGGGAAACAGTAAAAGGGAACATCAAGAGGTTCTTCATCCTCAAAGGTGTTCAGGAGGCGAGAGAGAGGCGGAGAAAACTGTCCCAGCTCCAGGAAAGTATGCAGAACCAGCTCTTGCTGCAGACAATGGCGGTGGATGTCACGGAGGACCTCAAGGAGGTGAAGGGCCAGCAAGCCTCGCTCTTTGCTTCGGAGGCCTCCAAGATAATCTTCCAGTCCAGGGTCCGCTCGGTGGAGCAGGACGAGACGTGCTCACGTTTCCTCTTCCAGAAGATGCACAAAGAGAGCTCCGTGCTCAGCAGCCTGAAGGAAGAAGATGGCAAGATAACGTCATCTCAGGCTGACGCCATGAGGATCAGTAAATGCTTCTATGCCAGTCTGTATGACGTGAACCCAACCAATAGCGCGGCCTCCCA
>NC_057746.1:3292674-3298907 GCF_004010195.1 Chiloscyllium plagiosum | reverse complement strand
CGACAAGATGGAGAACAGTGGCACCCCTTCCTTCTCTTTGAAGACCTTCAGGAGCTGCTCACATTGCTTCACGCTCCTGAAGGTCACATTGAAGTAGCCTGCCCCAGGGAAATCCTGCAGGCAGTACACGTCTGCTGCGACGAATCCACAGCACTCGAACAACACCTTCTTGACGAACACCGTCCGATCGACTGATGTACGCTCCTCCACCTTCTTAACAGACACCCGGACGGTGTTTCGAACCCCCTGCCCAGGGCTGCGCGCAGCTGTTGAGGCCATAGCTCTGAGGTTGGCTGGTCCCTGAATTGGCGTTAGGCCGAAGCCAGCATGAAGATCCACCAATAGCAGGTCAGCACAACCAAACGATCCTCCAACGTCCAATCACGATCCAGCGATGATCTCCACTAGCTCTGATGACTCGCAACTCGACCCCTGTCCTGAGAAGAACAGACACTTGATCTTAGCCAAAAGGCCGAGAAGCTGTTCGGCCCAAATTGCTCATGCTGCACACTCTTATACACTCATACAGATCTACAGCATGGAAACAGACCCTTGGGTCCAACTCGCCCATGTCAACCTGATACCCCAACCCAATCTAGTCCTACTTGCCAGCACCTGGCCCATATCCCTCAATCCTTCCTATTCGTATACACATCCAAATGCCTTTTAAATCCTGCAATTGGACCAGCCTCCACCACTTCCTCTGGCAGCTCATTCCATACACCTACCATCCTCTAAGTCAAAACTTTGCCCCTTGGGTCGCTTTTATATCTTTGACCCTCTCACCCTATAAAGTCACCCCTCAGCCTCCGACGCTCCAGGGAAAACAGCCCCAGCCTGTTCAGCCTCTCCCTATAGCTCAAAAACCTCCAACACTGGCAACATCCTTGTAAATCTTTTCTGAACCCTTTCAGGTTTCACAACATCTTTCCGATAGGAAGGAGACCAGGATTGTGCACAATATTCCAACAGTGGCCTAACCAATGTCCTGTACAGCCGCAACATGACCTCTCAACTCCTGTACTCAATACTCTGACAATAAAAGAAAGCAGACCAAACGCCACCTTCACAATCCTATCTACCTGCGACTCCTCTTACAAGGAGCTATGAACCTGCACTCCAAGGTCTCTTTGTTCAGCAACACTCTCTAGGACCTTACCATTAAGTGTATGCGTCCTGCTAAGATTTGCTTTCAAAATGCAGCACCTCGCATTTATCTGAGTTAAACTCCATCTGCCACTTCTGCCCATTGGCCCATCTGATCAAGATCCCGTTGTAATCTGAGGTAACCTTCTTCGCTGTCCACTATGCCTCCAATTTGGTGTCATGAGCAAACTTACTAACTGTATCTCTCATGCTCACATCCAAATCATTGATGTAAATGACAAAAGGTAGAGGGCCCAGCACCGATCCTTGTGGCACTCCACTGGTCACAGGCCTCCAGTCTGAAAAACAACCTCCCACCACCACCCTCTGTCTTCTACCTTTGAACCAGTTCTGTACCAAATGCCTTGTTCTCCCTTTATTCTGTGAGACCTGACCTTGCTAACCAGTCTCCCTTGGGGAACCTTGTCAAACGCCTTACTGAAGTCCATATAGATCACATCTGCCGCTCTGCCCTCATCAATCCTCTTTGGTACTTCTTCAAAAAACTCAATCAAGTTTGTGAGATATGATTCCTCACACACAAAGCCATGTTGACTATCCCTAATCAGTCCTTGCCTTTCCAAATACATGTACATCCTGTCCTTCAGAATTCCCTCCAACAACTTGCCCAACATGGACGTCAGGCTCACTGGTCTATAGTTCCCTGGCTTGTCCTTACTACCTTTCTTAAAGAGTGACACCACGTTAGCCAACCTCCAGTCTTCCAGCACCTCACCTGTGACTATTGATGATACAAATATCTCAGCAAGAGGCCCAGCAATCACTTCCCTAGCTTCCTGCAGAGTTCTAGGGTACACCTTATCAGGTCCTGGGGTTTTATCCACCTATATTCGTTTCAAGACATCCAGCACTTCCTCCTCTGTAATATGGACATTTTGCAAAGTGTCACCATCTATTTCGCGACTTTTTCAATCTTCAATGTCCTTTTCCACAGTAAATACTGATGCAAAATACTCGTTTAGTATCTCTCCTATTTTCTGCTGCTCCACGCAAAGGCCGCTTTGCTGATCTTTGAGGGCCCCCTACTCTCTCACTAGTTATCCTTTTGTCCTTAATGTATTTGTGTTCACAATTAAATTAGTTCCATTTGCCTGTATTTGGTCCACACTCCTCCATATCTGTCCCATCCATCGACTTGTCCGAATGTTTCTTAAATGACAAAATTGTACTCCACTCCACCACTCCCTCTGGCAGCCTGTTCCACTCCCCACCCTCTATTTGTACACCCCAGTGCAACACCGGCATTTTCAAATCATATATAGTTCACAGACACAGTTTAGTTCTATGAAATAGCACATGAAGAAATCAAGTAAACACTGGAGTGTGATGCTCTCCAACAAACACACCAAAGGAATCTCTTATTTGTATAGGCAACTTCAAAGGCTTCTGGATGGGTTTATGAATCGGAAGGGTTTGGAGGGATGCGGGCCGGGTGCTGGCAGGTGGGACTAGATTGGTTTCGGATATCTGATCGGCAGGGACAAGTTGGACCGAAGGGTCTGTTTCCATACAGTACATCTCTGTGACTCTATGACTGTATTTGATGCACCAGGAACGTCCAATAACTGAATGGACCCCTGTTTACCTTGAGCAGGTAGACCTTTGACAATGGTCTTTCCCAACTATGTCTTGCTGGCAGCTGCCTTCAAGCTTTAGTGCGTCCCTCAGCATGTAGTCCTGGACCTTGGAATGTGCCTCCAACACTTGGGAAAGGTCAACTCCTTGTTCTGGAAGACCAACAATTTTTCAGAAGACCAGAGAGCACCTTTCACCATTTGCCACGCACAAAGCCACACTGACTGTTCCAAATGGGTCCTCGCCTCTCCAAATGCCTCGAGATCCTAACTCTCAGAATCCCCTCTCACAACTTAGCAACCACAGCCGTTAGGCTCACCAGTCTATTGTCTCCAATCTACGCTGTGAGTTCATTTGCCTTACCTGTCAGGCCCCTTGCTTTGAAATCAATGCAATTTCACTGAAGGCTTCCCTTGTTTCCTGCCGTGCTCTTGCCTGCCCTGATTAGTACGAGAATTACCAACACTGCCATTTCTGTTTCACTTGGTTTCATTACATCTATGGGGTAAAAACAATGACTGCCCTTTGAAGTGGCTGCATTGGTGAAGAGACTGTCACCCAGCTCCTGCTGGTATGTGCCTTTGCAAATAACATCTGGAGGGAGATGTAATGGTTTGGGTCGAGGTTTGTCCCGAGCAGCTCCGTGACTCTGTGCTCCGGGACACACACCGAGACAAACATTGACTGCACCTGGAGGACCATCCACTCAATGACAGACGTTCTTTGGTCTGCCTGAAACTTGTTGGTCTTCCAGAGCAAGGAGTTGACCCTGACCGGGCGTTGCAGACTGGCACATCGCAAGATCCTGGACTATGCACTGAAGAACACACTAAAGCTTGGGGAAACTGCTGCCAAGACACAGTGGGGAAAGACCACTGTCGGAGGTCTCTCTGCCAAAGTGAAAATGGCGTCGCTACAGTTATTGGACCCTCAGTTATCAGTTATCCCGTATAAAATCATGAGGGGAATGGATAGGATAAACAGACAAGATCTCGGGTGGGTGAGTCCAGAAGCAGAGGGCATACGTTCAGGGTGAGAAGTGAAAGATCTCAAAGGGAACTAAGGGACAACTTTTTCACACAGAGTGTGGTACGTGTATGGAATGAGCTGCCAGAGGAAGTGGTGGAGAAGAGCATATGCCCGAAACATTCATTCTCCTGCTCCTTGGATACTGCCTGACCTGCTGCGCTTTTCCAGCAACACATTTTTCCGAGGAAGTGGTGGAGGCTGGTACAATTACAGCATTGAAAAGGCATCTGGATGGGTATATGAATAGGAAGGGTTTGGAGGGATATGAGCCAAGTGCTGGCAAATGGGCCTAGATTAGGTTAGGATATCTGGTCGGCATGGATGAGTTGGACTGAAGTTTGCAGATGAAACTAAGATTGATGGATTAGCAGATAGTGAAGGGGTCTGTCAGAGAATACCGCAGAATACAGACAGATTGGTGAGTTGGGCAGAGAAATGGCAGATGGTGTTCACTCTGGACAAATACGAGGTGATGGATCTTGGAAGATCAAATTCCAGAGTGAACTATAGATTAAATGGAAAATTCCTGGGGAAAATTGATGTACAGAGAGATCTTGGTGTTCAGGTCCATTGTTCCCTGAAGGTGGCAACGTAGATCAGTAGAGTGGTCAAAAAGGCATACTGGCATCCTTTCCTTCATCAGACGGGGTATTGAGTACAAGAGTTGGCAGGTCATGTTACAGTTGTTTCAGACTTTGGTTCGGCCACATTAGGAACACTACGTGCAGTTCTGGTCCCAACATTGCTGAAAGAATGTGGACCATGGCTAACCATGAAGAGAGGTTAAGTAGATTAGGATTATTTTTCCTCGGGTGGGTGAGTCCACAACTAGAGGGCATATGTTCAGGGTGAGAAGTGGAAGATTTGAAAGGGAACTAAGGGACAACTTTTTCACACAGAGTGTGGTACGTGTATGGAACGAGCTGCCAGAGGAAGTGGTGGAGGCTGGTACAATTACAGCATTGAAAAGGTATCTGGATGGGTTTGTGAGACATGATTTCCCACACACAAATCCATGTTGACTATCCCTAATCAGTCCTTGCCTTTCCAAATACATGTACATCCTGTCCCTCAGGATTCCCTCCAACAACTTGCCCACCACAGAAGTCAGGCTCACTGGTCTATAGTTCCCTGGCTTGCCCAGTGCCAGCTCTCCCACACCATGTCCTACCTCCCTCTTGACCATGACCCTATAATCTCCCACACGTGACCTCATCAGCTTTGGTGATCTCCCCTCCACCACCTCCAACCTCATAGTCCCCCAGTCCCACACTACCCAGTTCAACATGCTCCCCAAGATCTAAAAGCCCAACTACTGCGACTGACCCATTGTCTCTGCATGCTCCTGCCCCAGCGAACCCATTTCCTCCTCCCCTGACTCCATTCTCTCCCTCTTTGTCCAGGTACCTCCCACGTACATCCAGGAAACAAACCACCTCCTCAGAAACTTCCTAGTTCCCTGGCCCCCAGCACTTCATTATCACTATGGATGTGCAGTCCTTATATACATCTATACCCCAAATGAAGGCCTGCAAGCCCTTGGCTTTTTCCTGTCCAAGAGAACCATCCAGTTCCGCCCCCCACCCCTCCTCTGACTTGCTAGATTAGTTCTCACCCTCAATACCTTTCCCTTCAATTCTTCCTAATCCAGGAGGTAGCCATTGGTACTCGCATGAGCCCGAGCTATGCCTGCCTCTTTGTTTGTTATGTTGAACAGCGCGTCTCCAGTATGTACACCAGTACAGTTCCCCAGTTCTTCCACTTGTAACAATGACTGCATCCTGCACCCAGGCTGAACTGGAGCAGTTCATCGACTTCACTAACAACTTCCACCCCGCCCTCAAATTCACTTGGTCCATCTCAGACACATCCCTCCCCTTTCTTGACCTCTCCACTTCCATCTCCAGCTTGAACAGTTTAAGGACCAACATTTATTATAAACCCACTGACTCTTACAGCTACCTGGACTACACCTCCTCCCACTCTCTATCCTGTAAAAACTCCATTCTGTTTTCCCAATTCCTCTGTTGCTGTCGCAACTGCTCTGGCCAGGAGACGTTCCACACCCGAGCATCCCAGATGTCCTCCTATTTTCAACAATGCGCTTCCCTCCATGCCGTCATCAGGACATCCCTCCACCACTACACCTCCATTCCCCACTCTACTGCACTAAACCACCCCCCACCCCACCTCCAACAGGATAGGGTTCCCTTGTCTTAACTTTCCAACCCACCAGCCTCCACATTCAACATGTCATCCTCAAACACTTCTGTCAACTCCAAATAGTCTCTCTATGCAATGTACCATTCTGAAACACTTTCACCAACTCCCCTCCCCAGCCCTCTATGCCTTCTGCAGGGACTATTCCCTTTGTCAATCCCTGGTTTGCGACACACTCCCCAACATCCCCCCGCCAACTCTGTGTCTCAGCTCCCCAACACGATGTCCTACCTCCCTCTTGA
>NC_057746.1:3275512-3292507 GCF_004010195.1 Chiloscyllium plagiosum | reverse complement strand
AGTTCTCCAATTTCAAATAAGCTTTCCATCCTTCCGTTGGCTCCCTTTCCAGCCTACGCCTCCTCCATTCCATTCCACTTCTCGCCCACTGGCTTCTCTATCTCCCCACCCACAACCTCATCCCATGGCCAGTCCTTACTCCCCTTCCTGCTTCCTTGAACTGACCTTACCTCTCCATCTTCCTTCCCACCTATCCTCTTCACCCTTCCCACCAATCTACCACAATAATCCCCTACCTGCATCCATCCATCACTATCCTACCTACCCTTCCCCCAGCCCCACCCCTCTCCTATATATTTCTGAGCTCCCTTCCCCCTCCACAAAGTTAATGAAGGGTTGCGACTGGAAACGTTGACTTCTCCACCTCCTGATGCAGCCTGGCTTGCTGTGTTCCTCCAGCCTCCTGTTTGTTGACTTTGGATTCCAGCAGCTGCAGGTTTTCTGTCTCTCTACTCAGAGAGATATGAAGATTAGATCACTGAAAGTCATAGAGTCCTCCAGCACGGAGATAGGCCCTTTGGCCCAAACTGGTCCATGCTGATCAAAATGTCCATCCATGCTAACCCGGTTTCCCTGCACTTGGCCCATATCCTTCTAATCCTTTCCTATCCATGTATTTGTCCAAATGCCTTATAAATGGTGTTAATGTACCCACCTCAACCACTTCCGCTGGCAGCTCATTCCATTTGCGTACCACCCTCTGTGTAAAAAAGGTTGCCCCTCAGATTCACTTTTATTCTTTCCCCTCTAACCTTAAACTGATGCCCTTCAGTCCTCGATTCCCCAACCCTGGGAAAAAGACTGAGTGCATTCACCCTATCCAAGCCTCTTATACACTTCTTTAAGATCTCCCCTCAATCTCCTATGCTCCAAAGAAAAAAGTCCCAGTTTGTCCAGCCTCTCCCTATCACTCTGACCCTTGATTCCCGGTAACATCCTTGTAAATTTCTTCTGCACTCTTTCCAGTTTAATAACATCCTTTCTAAAACAAAGTGACCAATACTCCAAGTGCGGCCTCACCAACGTCCTGTATAACTGCAACATAACTTCCTAACTCTTTATTCAGTGCCCTGACTGATGAAGGCCAGAATGCCAAAATCCTTCCTCACTGCCCTGTTTACCTTTGATTTCACTTTCAGAGAAGCATGCACCTGAACTCCAAGATCCATCTGTTCCACTACACTGCTTAAGGCCCAACAATTCACCATGAAACGCTGATCTTGATTTGACTTTCCAATATGCAAGACCTCACACTTATCTATATTAAACTCCATTTGCCATTTCTCAGTCCACTTCCCCGGCTGATCAAGGTCCTGCTGCAATTTCTGATAAGCTTCCTCACTGTCCACAATACCACTTATTTTAGTGTCATCAGCAAACTTACTAATTTGAAAAGAAGTAGCATATTGAAAAGTAGTTTGAAAAGAAATAGATGTTTACAATAATGAGCAGTTGAGGGCTATGAGGAGTTGGCATCAAATAGGAACTGTGGCAGGACAGGCTTCAAAGGTGGAATGACCGACTCTGCTCCGATTTCTCAGGTTCTTATTTTCCCGGGTTGGCCAGGTGAAGATTTGATTAATGCACCCTGTGTCCTACCCCTGATGTCAGACTACCCTCTAGTTTCTCTCCAATATCCTCTCATGCAGCTCTCTTAGCTCAGTTTGTCCATGAGACCCATCTACTGTTTTCTTTGTCGAGAGTGTGTTGCTGGAAAAGCACAGGCAGGTCTGGCAGCATCCGAGGAACAGGAGAATCGATGTTTCGGCAAAAGCCCTTCATCACGAATGAGGCTGGGAGCCGAAGGGGTGGAGAGATAAAGGAGAGGGAGATGGGGCTGAGAGCTGAGTGTGCGATAGGTAGATGGAGGTGGGGATAATAGGTCGGAGAGGAGGATGAAGCGGATAGGTGGGAAGGAAGATGGACAGGTAGGACAGGTCAAGAGGGCGGTGCCGAGTTGGAAGGTTGGAACTGGGAATAGGGTGGGGGGAAGGGGAAATGAGGAAACTGGTGAAATCCACATTGATGCTGTGTGGTTGGAGGGTCCCAAGACAGAAAATGAGGCGTTCTTCCTCCAGGTGTCGAGTGGTGATGGAGGAGGGCCAGGACCTGCATGTCGGGAGGGGGAGTTGAAGTGATCGGCCATGAGGCAGTGGGGTTGGTTGGTGCGGATGTCCTGCCCCATGGCCAAACACCAAATCTCCGGGACATCTCCTGTCCATCTTCCTTCCCACCTATCCGCTCCACCCTCCTCTCTAACCTATCACCTTTACCCTCACCTCCATCTACCTATCGCACACTCAGCTATCTTCCCCCAGCCCCACCCCCTTCTCATTTATCTCTCCACCCTCTCAGCTCTCAAGCCCCATTTTTGATGAAGGGCTCTTGCCTGAAACATCGATTCTCCTGCTTCTCAGATGCTGCCTGACCTGCTGTGCTTTTCCAGCACCCCACTCTTGACTCTGATTTTCTCCTGTTTTCTTTGGCCCTGTTCTCACTAAACTGCCAGTAAGTCAACTTCCCCTCCTGGTCCCATGTTAGGTGATGTAGTTCTCATGTTACAAACATGAAAGTAGGCCAGAGAAACTCAGCAGGCCTGCTAGGATCTATGGAGAGAGCGAGAAAGAGAGTTAACATTTTGTGTCTGATATGAACTTTCTTCAGAATTGTTCTCATGTTCTGCTCTCCTGTGCACTGCATGTCATCACTGCCTTGATGCTGTGGTTGTTTCTGTTCTGATCTGCTGTCAAACACATCCGAAGATACACACCCCACATTGATGCTGTCAGTTTGAATCTCTCTGAGGATGAAGAATACCATTCCCACACTAGAAATCTCTGTCAAACATTTACCAGAGGAACTGAGACAGCAGCTGCAATAAGTGAGGTTTTATTCAGATGGGACAGTGACAAGTTTAAATTCCCACCTGATCTGCTGCTCAAAGTCACCTCCATTTCCCCGGTCAGTTTCCCAAGTTTCAGGAAACTCATGTTGCTCCAGAAATATTTGGATTGACTGTGAGAGACGTCAATCAGAGAGTCCACCCACTCTGCCCATTGTCTCCTCTTCCTCTTCCAGAGCTGGTTCACTTCCTATAGGGACTGAAAACCAAGTGAGGAGATGGTAAGTGAAGGAGCAGCTTTTATACAAATTGTATCCCATAATATCCACACCAACCTTCAGGCAGTCTGACTATCCTGTGGGCAGTCAGGGGTGGAAATGTCCCTTATGCTGTGTGAGAAGATCCAGCTGAGAGAGCTGTTTACTCGGTGCTTTGTGCTGAACTGTGTGACTGGAGCTGTGTGTTGGATATTGAGTGTGTTTATTGGAAGCATTTCCCTCTGATTTCCGGCTGAGTTTTGTTGATGGCTCATTCCGGAATATGAGAAGGCGAGGTGTCATTATCTGGGAGGTGCAGAGTGAGGATTCTTACTGATTTCCTTTTTTTTTGAGGTATTTCTGTGATGGGTGCTGGCTATTATCCTGTCGTCTGCATTTTTATGCACTTCCTCTGAGAGAATGTGACTGTCTAAAGGGTAGTTTTGTGGGTGTATTGGCCCTCTGGAGACTCACATAGGAATATGAGTCAGTGTCTCCATTGTGTCCCACCATTCAGTGAGATCTATGAACTACAAATTCCTGCCGTTCCCCCAGGTCTCTTTAACCCTTTGGTGAAGTAAAATCTATCGATCTCACATTTAATATCAAGCATGGATTTAGTACCATATGCGATTTGTGGAAATGAATTCCAATATTCTCCGACCCTTTGTGTGTCAAACTGTTTTCTCCAGAAATATCTGCCTCTAACGTTTTAGACTCTGTCTGGTTCTCGACTCCCCAACCAGTGAAAATAGTTTCTTTCAGTACATCCTTCCTCTGTCCTTTAATACCTTATAAACAGTGATCAGGCCACCCTTTTCTCTTCTGCAGTCCTCACGTTCTCCCACCCTTTTATCTTCTAAGGTCTGGGAATATACCCAGGTTCTTTTTTTTAAAATATATTTTTATTGAAAAAATAGATTCTTTTTAGATTAGATTTCCTACGGCATGGAAACAAGCCCTTTGGCCCAACAAGTCCCCTCCAACCCTCTCTGAAGAGCAACCCACCCAGACCCATTCCCCTATCCTATATTTACTTCTGACTAATGCACATAACACGATGTGCAATTGAGCATGACCATTTCACTAGGCCTGCACATCTTTGGATTGTGGGAGGAAACCGGAGCACCCGGAAGAAACCCATGCAGACACTGGGAGCATGTGCAAACTCCACACAGACAGTCGCCCGAGACTGGAATCAAACCCAGGTCCCTGGTGCTGTGAGGCCCTGCTTTTTTAATATTACAACAAATACAAAACAATACAATTCAAAACAATACAAAGAAAGAACACAAAGTTTTAAAAACCCCACAACCTGCCCTCATGTACAATGTATAAATATATATAGAAAAATATATACTGAAATAAAACCCCAACTAACTATTTAACTAAATAAATAATAACCAACAATAAACTAATACATAATAATAACTCAACTCAACCAAACAAGACACTCATATGTTCGCAGTTCCTCCTCCCTGGATATTGGACTCATAAAACATAATTGTTACGATTACATAAAAGCCCTTATTGGTGTGGCAGGTAAATCTGTGTCCAGGTATTCCAAAAAGGGCTGCCATGTCTTATAGAAATTCTCAGTCTTGTGGTGTACCATACTTGTGAGAAAGTCCAAGGGGGTATGCTCCATAACAATCTTCCACTAACCCGACAGGCCTATGGGGTTTTCAGATACCTAACCTAACAAGATATTCTTTCTTGTCCGGCAAGTGAGGATGTTGAAAAGTTTGTTTTCTTATGCGCATCAACAGGGAACACACTTGGCAAGCCAAGAAAAAGAGAGATCGGGTCCTTCTCCACCCTTACACCCAAAATCCTCTCCATATTACCCGCCACCGCACTCCAGTATGTTTGAAGTCTACCACAGGACCAGAGACGATGGGTAAGAGTGCCTGTTCCAACCTTGTACTTGGGACATGTTGAAGATACCCATGGTTTAAATTTTGACAAACGATCCACAGCCAAGTGGACCTGTGGAGAATCTTCAGCTGTAAAGCATGGGTCCTATTGCACATTGATTTCTTTCCTGCATTTTCCCAAATATCTTCCCATTGCCTCTGCGGTGACCACAATGCCTAGCTCTCTCTCCCACACCCTGCAGAGTCGATCCAATGCATCTGAGGGGGTACACCCCAGTTGATGATATAAAGTGCTGACAGAAAGTGTACCCTTAGCACTGAGCACCCTCCTTTCTTTGTCAGATTTGTAGGGATCAGTCAAAAGTGTAGTCTTTTTTAGAATAAAACCCCTAACTTGAAAAAAATGAAAGAGGTCCCTGTTTGATAGCTCATATTTCTGTGCTAACTGATCAAAAGACATCATTGTGTCTCCCTCAAATAAATCACCCAGGCAAGACACACCCCTAGCTGCCCAATATTTGAATCCTGACTCCATCATCCCCGGTTGAAAACCCGGCATACCCACTATAGGTGTAAGAGAAGATGTTGTGCCAATATTGCCTTCCCTCTGTTGAATTACCCTCCATTACTTAACAGTATTGATAATTATTGGGTTATAGCAATATTCCTTAACTCTCCTCATTTTGTCCAAAGACAGCAAGCTAGTAAGGGGGCACCCTGCCTGAGAGGTTTTGATATCTAACCATATTGAAAACCACATTGAAAACGATATTGAAACAAGCCAAATCACTCACGCAAAATAAAAGCGAGCTTAGTTGGTAGCTTTTAATGATTGGGAGATCCACATCCCCTCAATCAGTGAGGCAGTTGCAGTTTAGCTGATTTAATAAGGGGTCGCTCACAATGCCAAATAAAAGAGTTGAACCAGCCGTTCAGTCTCCTGAGTATTTGCTGATTGAAAATCAGGGGGAGCATCCATACAGGGTATAACAAACGGGGGAGAATATTCATCTTAATAAGCGCTATCTGACTCAACCACGAGACCGGTAGCATCTCCCATCTTTGAAGGTCTTGTTTGATTTTGTCAATAATTGAACAAAATTGGTTTTGAACAACCGATCCAGAACCGGAGTAAAGATTATGCCCAAATACACAAAACCCCCCATGACCACTTAAATAGGAATCGAGATTCACCCTCAAGAACTAACACCTTCGTAAGACCACCCATAGGCATAGCCTCTGAATTTGCAAGATTAATCTTGTACCCTGAGAAGGTGCCAAACGCACTGATGTATCAGGCGAGGCACCGAAACTGCTGGATTTGACAAAAAAATGAGGACGTCGTCCACGTACAACAAAATCTTATGTAATTTTTGATCCCCCTTCTGGAGTTATACCCAGGTTCTTTAAGGTCTTCTCTTAATTTAACCCTTGCAGTGGTGGCTTTATTGCAGTAAATACACACAGCTCACCCTCCAGGAGCAATATATCTTACTCAGACACAATTTCAGAATTGTCCAGTTCTCTCTGACTTTCCTGTTATCAACAGACTTTGTTGTGATTGTTTATCATTGTTTGCTCAGGTGCTTCAGAGAGCAGTTCAGGGTTAACCATGTTGTGTGGGACTGGCCATCACATGGAGGCCAAACCAGGCAGTTTTGGCAGGTTTTCTTCTCTGAAGGACAATGTAAGGATTTTTCAAACAATTTCATATCTTAGTTCGTCTTTTCCATCGATTTTACAAATTTCAGAATTGATTAAATTCACTGCCGCAACGTGGGGTGTTTGAAGTGAAGAGCAGGGATACCTCTAAGGGGAAACGAGATATGTCCACGAAGGAGAAAGAAACAGAAAGATTTGCTGATCGGGTGAGGTGAAGAGGGGTGAGAGGAGGCTGGTGAATCACGGACCAATTGGACTGAACGGCCATTCTTGGTCGGATTTGAATTCTCAATCTTTGGATCGTTAGTGCAGCTGCTATAGCTGCATTTCATTTATTGAAATGTCTTTTAATGCCTTTTTAAAACTTTTTGCCTGAAGACCCTGGCATTTCCCAAAAGCATGGGCTTGGATTTGATAGTTTTGTGCTGTGCGAAGGCTGAGATCCAAATTTGGAATATGCAGAATGACTGAGTGCAGAGTGTTTAATTTCCCAGGATAAATCAGAACCCTCAGCTACACTGGAGCAATATATTTCTTCAAGAAATTCCTGCCAGTGTGTTTTCCTCAATTATTAAAAAAGAGAAAAAATGTAATTCTGATGAACATTCTTGATGTTAAACACATACGTGCACACTAAAACTTGGCTTCACCAGCACAACACAGGTTCAAAGCGAATTGTTTGCCCATTTTGCACTCCACCCGACTGTCTTTTCTACAGCCCTCATGTTGCCTGGGAAGATGGAGGTCTGCACAGAGGAAAGAAAATAGCCACATTGTCTGCTCCTGGTGTCTATCCAGTGTCCCTGAAGGAAACAGAGGGTGTGTAACAGTCAAGGGAGGAAATAGGAAGGACGTGCATGTGATTCCCCCCATACAGGGGAATAGCAGTTGGCACTCACTGTGGAACAGTCTCTTAATTGAGTTCAGCAAAGGAACAGAAAGAGTTAGAGAAAAAGTCATATTTCCTTTTCGTGTTTTACAGAAGATTCACAGTGTACTACGCCAGAGAATACAGAGAGGATAAATGATGCAGTTCGAAGAACTGCACAACCATGGGAAGACACCCAGTCCTTTCACAGCATTGCTCAACACCGAGAAAGTTAGACAGTGAAACCATCATCTGGAAATTGGTCAGGTCAGGGGAGCTTTGACATATCATCAGATCTGAAACTGGTCAGTGGTGTGGAGCCTGCCATCAGAACCAGCCTTTCTGAAGGTTCGGCTGTGGGTGATCGGTCAGGGTGAGGCTGGGAAGAAGTGTGAGTGGCTCCAAGTGTGGGGTGAGGGCTTCAATCATTCATTGAGCCTCACGAACCACTGACCCATTCCTACAGGTGTGAGGTGTGTGAGAACAGCTCAAAGCAGTATGACAGTTGTCTAACAAAACGTGTATTTGGTGTGTGCCTGTGAATACAAGGTCAGCTTTATGGAACAAAAACGTTTCAAATGTGAGGTTTGTGACAAAGCCTTTGTGAAATCTACCCATCTCCTGATACACCAGAGAATTCACACAGGGGAGAAACCATTCAGGTGTCAGGTATGTCAGGCAGCTTTCACCCAATCTTCCAATCTCCTGACACACCAGAAGTTTCACACAGGAGAAAAGCCATTCACATGCAAGGTTTGTGACAAATCCTTCTTGCAATCATCATGTCTCCGTGCACATCAACGTGGTCATACTGGGGAGAAACCGTTCAGGCGCAAGGTTTGTGATAAATCATTCTCACTATCTTCAACTCTCCACCGACACCAACGCATTCACTCAGGCGAAAAACCGTTTGTGTGCAAGATTTGTGACAAATCATTTTCACAGTCATCAACCCTTCGCACACACCAACGCACTCACACCGGAGAAAAACCTTTCTTCTGCAATGTGTGTGATAAATCATTCACACAGTCAGGGAACCTCCGCACACACCAACGCACTCACACAGGGGAGAAACTGTACAAATGTTTGGAGTGTGATAAATCATTCCCTGACTCATCAAGACTCCTGCTCCATCAGAGGATTCACACGGGGGAGAAACCATTCATATGCGCGGTGTGTGATAAATCGTTCTCAAAGTCATCGAACCTACGTGCACACCAACGTATTCACACTGGGGAGAAGCCATTCACGTGTGATGTATGTGATAAATCATTTTCAGAGTCATCAAACCTCCATAAACATCAACGCCTTCACACAAGAAGTTAAGCAAGGAAAGCAGAGCTACGTCACTAATATCCTATTCACAGCTGCACTCTCTCTGAAGGAAGGTAATATTGGCACAGAATGTGGAGCCTTCCAAACTTAACCAGCAACAGCACGACATGCCAGGAGTCATCCACCCGGCAAAGACATTGACTATGTCAGAACAGTGTCTTTTCCAGATAAAATGAACAACACAACGAAATGCAACTCTTCAAATGTTGCAGAAGGTTGTGATGGCCATTAAGGATATGCTTTTTACTAGATAAGCGTATTGGGCAAACAGATGAGGTGATTGTCCAAGATGGAATCTTGTACAAAAGGAGCAGAGTCAATATCCCTCAGGATATGTTGAAAGGCATTCTACACAAGCCATCAAGGAATTGGGTCTAGTCTGAGGAAGGTAAGAGAAGTGCTGTACTGGCCAAACACGAGAATAAGCCAGTGCAGAGCTTGTAACGAACATCAAACTAAACATGATAAAGAGTTGCTCTTGAATCGTTACATCTCAGACAGCCCAGAGATGAAACTTGATGTCGAGCTCTTCATTCTCACTGGAACTGATCGGCTTGTCACAGTGGAATATTATTCAGATGGCGGGGAGTTAGTCCAGCTGACATCACCAACTCCCAGTCAGATTGTCTGAAAACACACTTCAGTCATCATGAGATTCCTAACACTGTGATCAGTGACAGTGACCCCAATTCACGAGTGAAGAATTCAGACATCTCAGCAATGATTTTGAAATTCAGCACCACATACCATCTGCCAATCAATTGGAAAAGCTGGGGCAATGGGGAAATTGCCAAAGGAACCGTCAAAAACTCAAGTACATCAGGCACAGATGTGTACAACACAACAAAAAGCACAGTTTTACAGTTCCTAAAAGCTGCTAAGGTTTTCAGTGACTGATAGCAGAGCACATCCAGGCCGCTCTTCCAGTTGATAAAAAGCTACTGAGTCCAGAATTAATGACAACAGTCGGTGAGAAGATGGAAATAAGTTGACAGAAATTTAATAACACTGCCAAAAATTGTGGCAGGAGCAGAGAGTTGGAGTGCCATTCAGTGTATAAGCATTCAATGCATTCAACAAAACTCAGCTCCCGAGGTCACCTGGGACCTATGTACAGAAGTTGTCACTTCAACTGCACTCTAAAAATGACTGATCAGATCTATCATCGGAACTGCAAGCATTTACCTGCAACTAAAGAGGCTGTTCCTTCACAGCAGATAGAGTCTGAAAAGGTAGATCTGATTTCAAATATTGAGAAAGCAACTGAACAGTCCTGAATCTCACTCATTCCTGAATGAAAGCACCAGCTCAGCTGCATAAACCAACACACCATCAATACTTGCCACAACAACCATATTGCCCCAAGAAGCAAAGTCACCTCAGTAACTAGATGACATGAAATGTCTAGCTCACTGACAACTTGTAGGCATAACATTACAGAAGTTGAATGCTTTAAAGTTATATGGGTAATACTGGAGACAGATGAAATTGGAACAGCATAGAAAGAACCAACAGATTTTTCTCCATGTAAGATCATTTTCTTTGTAAAATATAAATTGAAAATGATAGTGCATGTAATTTGTTTCCTACACAAAACAAGTTATTCTGATAAACACCTTTGTGCACTGTCACTTCCCATATTCTCTGACCTCATGTCATTTAATCTCATTTAAGTATCAAAATAAGTTTGGACAGTCGCCTTTTTTACATATTTTATGAAGCAGACTCCTTTTCCAAGAGGCTGCTTCTGGTCCTGTTTCCTGTGCACTGGATGCTGTGTCCAGTTCAGACTGGGAGACCCCTGTGCTCCGTGTCAGTTCAGACCGGGAGACCCCTGTGCTCCATGTCCAGTTCAGACCGGGAGACCCCTGTGCTCCATGTCCAGTTCAAACTGGGGGACTCCTGTGCTCCATGTCCAGTTCAGACCGGGAGACTCCTGTGCTCCATGTCCAGTTCAGACCGGGAGACCCCTGTGCTCCATGTCCAGTTCAGACTGGGGGACTCCTGTGCTCCCTGTCCAGTTCAGACTGGGAGACTCCTGTGCTCCATGTTCAGTTCAGACTGGGAGACTCCTGTGCTCCATGTCCAGTTCAGACCGGGAGACTCCTGTGCTCCATGTCCAGTTCAGAGTGGGAGACCCCTGTGCTCCATGTCCAGTTCAGACCGGGGGATAGTCTGTGCTCCATGTCCAGTTCAGACCGGGAGACCCCTGTGCTCCGTGTCAGTTCAGACCGGGAGACTCCTGTGCTCCATGTCCAGTTCAGACCGGGAGACCCCTGTGCTCCATGTCCAGTTCAGACTGGGGGATTCCTGTGCTCCGTGTCAGTTCAGACCGGGAGACCCCTGTGCTCCATGTCCAGTTCAGACCGGGAGACTCCTGTGCTCCATATCCAGTTCAGACCGGGAGACCCCTGTGCTCCATGTCCAGTTCAGACCGGGAGACTCCTGTGCTCTGTTTCCAGTTCAAATCGAGTGAGTCCTGTGCTCCCTGTCTAGTTCATAGAACATAGAATAGCACAGCACAGTGCCTGCTCTTCGGCCCTTGATGTTGGGCCGATCTTTTATCCTACTCTAAGATCAAACTAATCTACATGCCCTTCAATTTACTATCATCCGTGCGCATTTCCAAGAGTCGATTAAATGTCCCTAATGTACCTGAGCCTACTACCACCACTGACCGTGCTTTCCACGCACCCACCACTCTCTGTGTAAAGAACCTACCTCTGACATCTCCCCAAAACCTTCCTCCAGTCACCTTAAAATTATGCCCTCTTGTGATAGCCATTTCTGCCCTGGGGGAAAAGTCTCTGACTAATCACTCTATCTATGCCTGTTACCATCTTGTACGCCTCTATCAAGTCACCTCTCACCCCTCTTCACTCCAATGAGAAAAGCCTTAGCTCCCTCAACTTTTCTTCATAAGACATGCCCTCCAGTCCAGGCAGCATCCTGGTAAATCTCCACTGCACCCTCTCTAAAGCTTCCACATCCTTCCTATAATGACGTGACCAGAACTAACATAATATTCAAAGTGTGGTCTGACCAGGGCTGTAGAGAGCTGCAGTCTGACCTCATGGCCCTTAAACTCAATCCCCCTGCTAATGAAAGCCAACACATCGTACACCTTCTTAACAAACCTATCAACTTGAGTAGCAACTTTGATGGATCTATGGACATGGACCCCAAGATCCTGCTGTTCCTTCACACTGCCAAGAATCCTGCCTGTATTCTGATTCAAATTCGACCTTTCAAAGTGAATCACTTCATACTTTTCCACGTTGTACTCCATCTGCCACTTATCAGCCCAGTTCTGTATCCTGTCAATGTCACATTGCAACCTACAACAGCCCTCCATACTAATCACCACTCCACCAACCTTTGTATCATCAGCAAATTTACTAACCCACCCTTCCACTTCCTCATCCAAGCCATTTAAAAAAAATCACAAAGAACAGAGGTCCCCAAACAGATTCCTGCAGAACACCACTGGTCACTGAACTCCAGGCTGAATACTGTCCATCTACCACCACCCTCATGACCCAGCCAGTTCTGTATCCAGACAGCCAACTTTCCCTGTATCCCATGCCTCCTTATTTTCTGAATGAGTCTACCATGGGGAACCTTATCAGACCCTTTGCTAAAATCCATACATCCACTGCTCTACCTTCATCACTGTGTTTTGTCACATCCTCAAAGAATTCTGTAAGGCTTGTCAGGCATGACCTGCCCCTCAAAAAGCCATGCTGACTATCTCTAATCAAGCTATGGTTTTCCAAGTAATCATAAATCCTGTTTTTCAGAATCCTCTCCAATAATTTGTCCACCAGTGACATAAGGCTGACTGGTCTGTAATTCCCAGGATTATCCCTATTCCCTTTCATGAACAGGAGAATAACATTTGCCACCCTCCAATCACCTGGCAGCAGTGGACAGTGAGGATGCAAAGATCATCGCCAAAGGTACAACAATCTCTTCCTTTGCTTGGCTATATCCCGTCTGGCCCAGTAGACTTATGTATCCTTATGTTTTTCAAAATTTTCAGCACATTCTCCTTAACAGCAACCTGTCCGAGCATGTCAGCCTCTTTCACGTAGTCCTCAGAAACGGCTAAGTCCCTCTCACTCGTGAATACTGAAGCAAATTATTCATTAAGGATCTCCCCACTCTTCTGTGACTCCAGGCACAAGTTCCCTGTACTATCCGTGATTGGCTCTGCCCTCAATCTGGCCATCCTCTTGCTCCTCATGTTAGTGTAGCTGGAAAAATAGAGATGAAGAAAAGGATCAAACTGGAGCTGAGGAACAGGAGCCCAGGCGAGGTTGCAGAGGTAGTAATCGACAACTGTCGCAGCAATGAAGGGGAGATTGATGGCTTTGATGAAGGATTTATCTCAGTATGATCAATGTGGGACTCAAGTCTCTGGCCAAACTCGCACACCTCCATAAACGTTTGAAGCTGGAGCTCAGTGATAGCTCCATCTCAGGAGGATTGGAATTACTAACAGTGGAATGTCCCAACCTTGTGTCAGCAGCAATACATTCAACGAATACAGCACAGCAGAGCCTCTGAGAAACCTGACTTCCTTGAGAGCTTGGAGCTGTTGCTCTGCAGGCGGGTGTTTAGATCAGAGGATTCCCGTGCTCCACGTCCAGTTCCGATCATGAGATTCCTGTGCTCCATATCCAGTTCAGATCGGGAGATTCCTGTGCTCTGTGTCCAGTTTAGACCGGATATTCCTGTGCTCCCTGTTCAATCCAGACTGGGAGATTCATGTGCTCCCTGTTCAGTTCAAACTGCGAGATCCCCGTGCTCCATGTCCAGTTCAGATGGGGGGATTCCAGTGCTCCCTGTCCAGATCAGACTGGGAGATTCTTAAAGTGTTTGCAGTTCTCATCTTTCACATGGGAAACCTTGTTAGCCCAAGCCTGGATGTTGTTTTAGCTGCAGTTTGCTGCTGCAGATTGACACAAACTGCTTCAGTGTCCGAGGAGTCATGAATGGAGCTGAATGTTGTGCAATCATTGGCAAACATCGCCATTTCTGACCTTCTGAGGGAGGGGGATCTTTGATGATCAGCTTGAAGAATATTTGGCCGATGACACTGAGGAACTCCTGCAACAATTACAACCATCTTCTACATGCCAAGTAAAATTCCAACCAACGAAGAGATTTCACCTGATGACCATTGATTTCAGTTATTAGAGTCATATAGCATGGAAACAGACCGTTTGGTCCAACCAGTCCATGCAGAACCTAATCCCAAACTAAAGTAGTCCCACCTGCCTGCTCCTGACCCATATCCCATCAAACCTTTCCCATTCATGTACTTATCCAATATCTTTTAAACAACAGAGCTCCTTGGTCAAATGCCACATTCAGTCAAATGTGGTCCTGATATCAAGAGCGATCATTCACCTCTGGAATTCAGCTTTTTGCTCCACGTTTGAACCAAGGCTGTAACGAGGTCAGGAGCTGAGTGGCCCTGGCAGAGCCCATCTGGGCATCACTGAGCAGGTTGTTGCTGAGTTGATGTTGCTTGGTAGTATTGTTGATTACACCTTCCATCATTTTACTGATGATTGAGAGTAGACTGATGGGGCATTTATGGGCAGGGTTGGAGTTGTCCTGCTTTATGCATACAGGGCATACCTGGGCAACTTTCAACATTGTCAGATGGATACCAGTCTTGCAGTAGTACTGAAGCGGCTTGGCTTGGGGTGCAGCAGGTTCTGGTGCACAAGTCTCCTCTTCCTTTGCTGGTATGTTGTGGGTCCAGAGCCATTGCAATATCCAGTGTCTCTGACCATTTCTTGATATTACGTGGAGTGATTTGAATTAGCTGATCAACATTGTCAGATAGATACCAGTCTTGCAGCGGCTTGGCTTGGGGTGCAGCAGGTTCTGGTGCACAAGTCTTCTCTTCCTTTGCTGGTATGTTGTGGGTCCAGAGCCATTGCAATATCCAGTGTCTCTGACCATTTCTTGATATTACGTGGAGTGATTTGAATTAGCTGAAGACGAGCATCTGTAAGGCTGGCAATCTCTGGAGGAGGTCAAGTTGGATCATCCACTGGATCATCCATGCATTTTATTTCACTCACCTGCCGGTCTCCCCCACCATATAGGATAGGGATATATGTGGAGCCTCCCCTGCTGGTGAACTGTTGAATTGTCCACCACCATTTAGATCTGCATGTGGCTGGACTGCAGAGCTTAGATCCATTGATTATGGAATCACTTTGTATATTACTTTTGCTGTTTGGCATGCAAATAGTCCTGTTTTGGAACTGTTGACAGTTGACACCTCAGTTTTAGGAATGTATGGTGCTGCTTCTGGCATGCCCTCCTGCACCCTTCATTGAACCAGAGTGGATCTCAGTGACGGTAGTGGTGGAGCAGGATATATGTTGAATCACATGGCTGCAGATTGTATTAGCGTATGATTGTGCTGTTACTGATGACCACAGCACCTTAGGGATGTCCAGTCTTGAGCTGTTAGATGTCTTCAAAGGCCATCCCATTTAGCACAGTGATGGTGCAACACAACAACATGATGGAAGATATTCTCAACATGAAGGCAGGACTTCATCTCATGATTGACAAATATAAAGCCAAGTAGATTTTTTCCTCTGGTTCATTCCTTCAACGCCTGCTGCAGAGCCAGCTGAGGAGCTTTTTTTTCAGCATGATCAACTCAATCAGTTGTACTGCTACCAAACCACTCTTCACGGTGGACATTGAAACTCCACACCCAGGATACATCCTGTCACCTTGCCACCCTCAGTGCTTCCTCCAAGTGGCTCTCAGCTGAGGGCAGAGTAATCAGCAGGAGGTGAGCTGCCCATGTTTGACCTGGTAACATGAGACTTCATGGTGTTCTAGATCTGGCAGATCGTACAACTAGGGTTATAGGTAGGACTTTAAAGTAATAAGTGAGGGTAAGGGAAGTTTAAAAGTAAGGATATCGCAGATGTGCAGGGTGATGAATAGACAATAATAATCAAAGTATGACAGGAAGGCAAGAAAATATAAGCAGAAGAATACAGCAGAAATTAGAATCAGATTAAGTAATGATTGCAAAAAGTCAAAGCTTAGAAAATCTATTTATCTGAATGAACATGGTATTTGTAACAAGATAGATTAGTTGACAGAACAAATAGAAATAAATTAATATGACTTGTTAGCAGTTATGGAGACATGATTGCAGGGTGACCAGGGCTGGAAACTCAATGTTAAAGGATGTTTGCCGTTCTGGAAAAAAGGCAAAAAGGAAAATGAGTAACTGTTTCAAAAAGGGGTATGTACCTGTGGGGGTGGTTAGTGAAATGGGTTCACGAGATAATGATGGGAAATCAGATTGGGTGGTACTAAGGAATACCAAGAAAAGGTTGTCACGGATTGCAGTCATGTGTTGGCTCTACAGCTGGTATGTGTAATTTTAATCTGCATACTGACTGGACAAATCAGGGAAGTGCAACAGCAACATAGAGATGTACAGCATGGAAACAGACCCTTCGGTCCAACCCGTCCATGCCGACCAGATATCCCAGCCCAATCTAGTCCCACCTGCCAGCACCTGGCCCATATCCCTCCAAACCCTTCCTATTCATATACCCATCCAAATGCCTCTTAAATGTTGCAATTGTACCAGCCTCCACCACATCCTCATTCCATACACGTACCACCCTCTGCGTGAAAACGTTGCCCCTTAGGTCTCTTTTATATCTTTCCCCTCTCACCCTAAACCTATGCCCTCTAGTTCTGGGCTCCCCGACCCAAGGAAAAAGACTGTGTCCATTTATCCTATCCATGCCCCTCATAATTTTGTTAACCTCTATAAGGTCACCCCTCAGCCTCAGCCTCCAACGCTCCAGGGAAAACAGCCCCAGCCTGTTCAGCCTCTCCCTGTAGCTCAGATTCTGCAACCCTGGCAACATCCTTGTAAATCTTTTCTGAACCCTTTCAAGTTTCACAACATCTTTCTGATAGGAAGGAGACCAGAATTGCACGCAATATTCCAACAGTGGCCTAACCAATGTCCTGTACAGCTGCAACATGACCTCCCAATTCTTGTACTCAATACTCTGACCAATAAAGGAAAGCACACCAAATACATTCTTCCCTATCCTATCTACCTGCGACTCCACTTTCAAG
>NC_057746.1:3270362-3273584 GCF_004010195.1 Chiloscyllium plagiosum | reverse complement strand
TGTGCTCATAATGTAACACATGTATTGGGCCAAGCAGTGGAATGTGGTGTGTCCCAATACATGTGTGCTCATAATGTAACACATGTATTGGGCCAAGCAGTGGAATGTGGTGTGTCCCAATACATGTGTGCTCATAATGTAACACATGTATTGGGCCAAGCAGTGGAATGTGGTGTGTCCCAATACATGTGTGCTCATAATGTAACACATGTATTGGGCCAAGCAGTGGAATGTGGTGAAAGGGTTAAAATTGTGTCCCAATACATGTGTGAATCTAACCGGAATGGAGGTGTTGCTTAGTCCTGTGTGAATCTTATTACACACCTCCCCGTGTGAATCTTCTTATCTGTATGTAACCAGAATGGAATGTGTTTTTTAGCCTTGCTCTGCTGTTCACATGAATGTTTATATCTGGAAAAGAGTATATCAGCTGGAAAAGTCTCCAGTTCGGTGAGTCTGCTCCGGGGTTACGTTTAACCGCCGGGCGTGGGTTGTTGGCAACCGCTCTACGAGAACTGTCGGCTCCCAGTTCCGGTAACATGTAGAGTGAGTATAAGCCAGACCCGTTGTGCGACGCTGCGGGGAATAAAATGCCCATATTCTAGCAGTCTCGCCTCTTGGTCGTTTGTTCTGTGTCAGACTACTCTCCTACGAACCTGACCTTGAGAATTTTTTAAAACACTCATGTTGCAGAAGATACCTGGAAAAGGGCTATTTTAGATCTAGGAATGAATAATGAGGTAGGATAAAGGATCTTTGAGGGAAAAGTAGTCAAAGTGTAGAAAAAGTTCAAGTTTGTTTTGAGGGAGTGCAACTTTGGTCTCAAATCAGTGTCCTCAAATAAGGACAGTTACCTGTGAAGAAAGAGTTATCCAAAGTGGGTGGGAGAAATAGATTAAGAGTAAAGTCTGTCAATGAGCAGTGACAGACATTTAAACACAAATTATACACACAGCTTGATCACGCAGCATTGCCCTCTAAGAAGGACACTGCTTGTCACTGGCCACTTGGGTGTTTCCTTCCTGGTGGTGGAAACTGAATAAAGATTTGTACACCTTGTGTCTTCCACTGTGTCTCACACCTGCAGACACACCACACACAAAAAAAACAGGAGTGTCAGAGGTGCTGTTCACTCTGAGAGCTGGCTCTGAGGGAGCTGGACCAGTGTGGAGTGAAGAACTCTGCTCTTTAAGAAATTTAAAAAAAACATATAACACTCAGCAAAATTTATTCAGGTCAAGTAAAGGAATTGAGACAAGGATGAACCTCCCACAGTTAGCAAAGGTGGTAAAAGGAGAGTTTCCAATCAAAGCTTAAGGCATACAAAGTGGCATAAATTAGTTGCAGGCCAGAGGATTGGGAATTCTTTTTTCAGGAGCAAGTAGCAGATGGCTAAACAGTTAATAAAACAGGAGAAAGTTGTTTATGAAAGTAAATTGGAAAGACATATAAAATCTAGCAGTAACAGCATCTACAGGTATGTAAAACTAAATAGAATAGTTGGAATGAGTATGGAGTTTGTGGAGGATGTGACTGGGGAATTGATAATAGGAAGCTGTAAAATGTCAATAATTTAAACCAATATTTTGCAATGATCTTCACACTGGAAGATCCTGTAATCATCCCAAAGATATTGGATAAGCGGGTGATAATTCGAGGAAAAGTCTGATAACAGTCTCGGCCAGTTGTGTTCTGAAGAAGAACCACTGGACCCAAAACATTAACTCTGCTTCCCTCCACAGATGCTGCTAGACATGCTGAGTTTTTCTAGCAATTTCTGTTTTTGTTTCTGAAGGCAGACAATTTGCCAGGAGCTGAGGACCTACATGTGAAGGTTTTAAAAGAAGTGGCTGCAGAGAAAGTCAAGACATTAGTCAAAATGTTTTGGAATTCACTGGACTCTGGGAAGTTTCCATCACGTTGGAAATCTGTCAGTGTGATGCTTCTGTTCGAGAAGGGACAGAGACAGATGCAGAAAATGGTAGCGCCATTGGATAACCTCCGCCCTTAGGAAAATACTAGAATCCATTATTAAGGAAGAAATAGGACATTCGGAAAGCTTTATGCAATCAAACAGATAACATGCTTTTCATAGTTTCAGAGTAATAGAAGCAGGAATAGGCCATTGGACCATTGAACCTGCTCCGCCATTCATTAAGGTCATGGCTGATCTATCCATCGTCTCAGCTCCTCCTACCTGTATTAACCCCATAGCCCTTAATTGCCCTACATGCAAAAACCCATCCAACTGTGTCTTGAATATATTTCATGAAACTGTCTCTACAGCTTCCTTCGGCAGGGAATTCCATAGATTCACTACTCCCTGGGAAAAGCTGTTCCTCCTAATCTTGAGGCCATGTCCCCTAGTCTTAATCTCACCCACCATCGGAAATAATTTGCCTTTCCCTATCTTATCTATTCCTTTCATATTTTTATATGTTTCTATATGATTCCCTCTCATTCTTATAAATTCTAGTGAGTACAGTCCAGGCAGCTCAATATCTCCTCAAAGGGTAACCTCCTCATCTCTGGAATTAACCTGGTGAACCTGCTTTGCATTGCTTCCAAAGCCAGTACATCCTTCCTCAAGTAAGGAAACCAGAACTGCGCACAGTACTGCAGGAGTAGCCTCACCAACACCTTGTACAATTGCAGCAGAACCTCTCCGCTCTTAAATTCAATCCCTCTAACAATGAAAGTTAATATTCTGTTTGCCTTCCTGATTAGCTGTTGCACCTGCAAATCAGCTTGTAGTGATTCATGTCCGAGCACTCCTAAGTCCCTCTGCACTACAGCATGCTGCAATCTTTCACCATTTAAATAATATTCTGATCTACTATTTTTACTTCCAAAGTGGATTACCTCACATTTATCAATATTGTACTCCATCTACCAGGCCACTGACCACTCATTTAACCTATCTAAATCTCTGTGCAACCCCTCCACAACCTCTGGACAGTTTGCCTTTCCTCTCAATTTGGTGCCATCAGTAAATGTGGATACATTAAACTCGGTCTCCTCTTCCAAATCATTTATATATATCATGAACAGTTGTGGGCCCAACACTGACCCCTGCAGCACCCTACTCACCACTGATCTCTAACCAGAGAAACACTCATTTATTCCAACTCTCTGCTTTCTATTGGTTAGCCAGTCCTCTATCTATGCTAGTACATTCACCGCAACTTCATGCATCCTTACCTTATGGATGAGTCTTTTATG
>NC_057746.1:3261788-3270323 GCF_004010195.1 Chiloscyllium plagiosum | reverse complement strand
ACTTGTTACATCCTCAAAGAACTCCAGTAAGTTTGTCAAACACAACCTTCCCTTCCTGAATCCATGTTGCATCTGCCTGATGGAACCCTTTCCATCCACGTGTCTCACCATTTCATTTTCCTGACTACAGATGTTAAGCTAACTGACCTGCCTTTTACCTACATCCTTTTTTTAAAACAGTGACGTGGCATTCACTGTCTTCCAGTCTGCTGGGACCTGCCCAGAGTCCAGTGAATTTTGATAAATCATCACGAATGCATCTACTATAACTTCTGCCATTTCTTTCAGCACCCTGGGATGCATTCCACGAAGACCAGGGGATTTATCTACCTATAGACCCTCAAGTTTGCTTAACACTATCCCTTCAGTGATAACAACTGAACTGAGGTCCTCACCTCTCATCGTATCCTTAACATCATTCTTTAGCATGTTAGACACATCATCTATTGTGAAGGCTGACACAAAATAGTTATTCAAGGCCTTGGCTGTTTCAACATTACCCAATATTAATTCCCCTTTCTCCTCCTGCAAGGGACCTATGTCCACTTTAGCCACCCTTTTCCGTTTCATATATTTATAAAAATATTTGCTACTTGTTTTTATATTCTTTGCTGTTTGCATTCATAATCTATCTTTCTTTATTGCACGCTTCGTGGTTCTTTGTTGCTTTTTAAAGTTTTCCCAATCTTCCTGTTTCCCACTATTCTTGGCTACTTTGTAAGCGTGAGGGTGCCTTTCTTTATTTCCTTGGTTATCCAAGACTGGCTCTTCCTACCCTTGCTATTCTTGTTTTTGACCAGAATATACTTCCCTTGAGCACAGTGAAAAATCTCTTTGAAAGTCCTACACGGTTCCTCAACTGTTCCACCATATAACTTGTGTTCCCAGTCTAATTTAGCCAACTCCTTCCTCATCCCATTATAGTCTCCCTTGTTTAAGAATATCACTCTGGTTTTAGATGATACAATTTCACTCTCCATTTGTATCTGAAGTTCAATCATACTATGATTACTCTTTCCCAGAGGATCCTTAACTGTGAGATCATTAATTTTACCTGTCTCATTCCACACGACCAGATCTAAGATTGCACGCTTCCTTGTGGGTTTGGTAATATGCTGTCCAAGAAAGTTATCACGGTTGAGTTCTATGAACTCCTCTTCAAGACTGCCTCTACCGACTTGATTCATCCAATCAATGTTAAAGACCCCCATGACTACCTCCGATCCATTCTTACATGCATCAGATATTTCTTGATTGATTGCCTGTGCCACTGTAACGTAATTATTGGATGGCCTACAAACTACTCCCACCAGTGACTTCTTCCCCTTACTATTCCTGATCCTGAATAGGAAAACATGTTTGACAAATTTGCTAGAGTTTTTTGAGGATATAACAAGCAGAGTTGATAAAGGGAAACTGGAAGATCTAGTGTATTTGGATTTCCAGAAGGCATTCAGTAAAATGACATATGAAAGTTGATTGCAGAAGTTAGGAGATGATGATAATAGCTCAGATCGAGGACGAATTAACACACACAAGCCAGAGCCGGGATTAATGAGTCTTTTTCAGGAAAGACTTAGCTGATGGAGTGCCACACCTCAGGTCTCAATTACTTACTATCTATATTAATGACTTGGAGGAAAGGGCAGAGTGCAATATATTCACATTTGCTGATGATACAAAAATAGAAGGGACAGCATGTTGTGATGTACACATAAGGAATCAGCAGAGAGGTAGAGATTAGTTGAGAGTGAGTGGGCAAATCTTAGCAGATGTAACAATGTAGGAAAATGTGAGATTGTAGACTTTAATAGAAAGAACCAAAAGTCAGATGATTATTTAAATGGAAAAGTATTCAAAAAGTACAATGCAGAGCAATCTGGGTGTCCCTGTGCATAGAACACAAAATGTTAGCATATCGGCATAGCAAGTAATCAAGAAGGCAAATTGAGTTCCAGTCTTTATTGCAAGGGTATTGATGTTGTGGTTCTTTTCGCCGAGCTGGTAATTTGTGTTGCAGACGTTTCGTCCCCTGTCTAGGTGACATCCTCAGTGCCTGGGAGCGTCCTGTGAAGCGCTTCTGTGATGTTTCCTCCAGCATTTATAGTGGTTTGTCTCTGCCGCTTCCAGTTGTCAGTTCCAGCTGTCCGCTGCAGTGGTCGGTATATTGGGTCCAGGTCAATGAGTTTGTTGATAGAATCTGTGGATGAGTGCCATACCTCTAGGAATTCCCTGGCTTGTCCTATAATGCTATTAACACATCGGCCTGAACCCAATATACTGGTCACTGCAGCGGACAGCTGGAACTGACAACCGGAAGCGGCAGAGACAAACCACTATAAATGCTGGAGGTAAGATCACAGAAGCGCTTCACAGGAGGCTCCCAAGCACTGAGGATGTCACCTAGACAGGGGATGAAACGTCTGCAACACAAATTCCCAGCTCGGCGAATAGAACCACAACAACGAGCACCCGAGCTACAAATCTTCTCCCAAACTTTGAAGGGCATTGATGTTTAAAAATAGGAACCTCTTGTTCCAACTGTACAGAGTGTTGGTGAGATTGTACCTGTAGCATCCTGCCGCACCCCACTCCCTGTTCCAACCCCAGAGACTTGTGGAGGTTAGATCACTGAAGGTATTTTTAAAAAGGGGTAGATGTTTGAAATATGAAGAAATCGATGGCCATAAGGAGCTGGCATCAAAGAGGAGTTGATACGTGGGGCAGATCATCCATGATCTTATATAGTGGCTTCAGAGACTGAATGGCCTACTCCCGCTCCGATTTCTTAGGTTCTAATTTTCCACCACTCAGCCTGGCCAAACCTCTATTAATGTACTTTGACCCTTGCCCTAAACTCACATCTTTCTCTCGTTTAACTCCACTTATGTCCTCTCTGAACTCATCTTGTTCATGAGACGCATCTCCTATTTCCTCAACCCAATTCTCACTAAACTGTTGACATCCAGTTTCCACACCCCACTACTGCATGTCATTGCTGTTTGGGTGTTCCTCTTCTGATCTGCTGTCAAACACGTAAGAATACTCATCCCACATTAATCTTGTCAGGATGAAGAATGCTATTCCCACACTCGAAATCTCTGTCAAACATTTACCAGAGGAACTGAGACAGCAGCTGTAATAAGTGAGGTTATATTCAGATGGGACATTGACAATTTAAATCCCCACTTGATCTGTTGCTCAAAGTCACCTCCATTTTATTGGTCAGTTTCCCAAATTTCAGGAAACTCATGTTGCTCCAGAAATATTTGGATTGACTGTGAGAGACGTCAATCAGAGAGCCCACCCACTCTGCCCATTGTCTCCTCTTCCTCTTCCAGAGCTGGTTCACTTCCTATAGGGACTGAAAACCAAGTGAGGAGATGGTGAGTGAAGGAGCAGAGTTGATAAAGGGAAACTGGAAGATCTAGTGTATTTGGATTTCCAGAAGGCATTCAGTAAAATGACATATGAAAGTTGATTGCAGAAGTTAGGAGATGATGATAATAGCTCAGATCGAGGACGAATTAACACACACAAGCCAGAGCCGGGATTAATGAGTCTTTTTCAGGAAAGACTTAGCTGATGGAGTGCCACACCTCAGGTCTCAATTACTTACTATCTATATTAATGACTTGGAGGAAAGGGCAGAGTGCAATATATTCACATTTGCTGATGATACAAAAATAGAAGGGACAGCATGTTGTGATGTACACATAAGGAATCAGCAGAGAGGTAGAGATTAGTTGAGAGTGAGTGGGCAAATCTTAGCAGATGTAACAATGTAGGAAAATGTGAGATTGTAGACTTTAATAGAAAGAACCAAAAGTCAGATGATTATTTAAATGGAAAAGTATTCAAAAAGTACAATGCAGAGCAATCTGGGTGTCCCTGTGCATAGAACACAAAATGTTAGCATATCGGCATAGCAAGTAATCAAGAAGGCAATTTGAGTTCCAGTCTTTATTGCAAGGGTATTGATGTTGTGGTTCTGTTCGCCGAGCTGGGAATTTGTGTTGCAGACGTTTCGTCCCCTATCTAGGTGACATCCTCAGTGCCTGGGAGCCTCCTTTGAAGCACTTCTGTGATGTTTCCTCTGGCATTTATAGAGGTTTGTCTCTGCTGCTTCCAGTTGTCAGTTCTAGCTGTCCGCTGCAGTGGTCGGTATATTGGGTCCAGGTCGATGAGTTTGTTGATAGAATCTGTGGATGAGTGCCATACCTCTAGGAATTCCCTGGCTTGTCCTATAATGCTATTAACACATCGGCCTGAACCCAATATACTGGTCACTGCAGCGGACAGCTGGAACTGACAACTGGAAGCGGCAGAGACAAACCACTATAAATGCTGGAGGAAACATCACAGAAGCGCTTCACAGGACGCTCTCGGTGTGCGTCCCGGGGAACAGACCGTAGAGCACGGAGTCCCGTGTCACGGCGCTGCTCGGGACGAACCTCGACAAACACCACTGCATTCCTCTCCAGACTTCCTCTGCATAGGCACATTCCAGAAGGAGGTGTGTGACAGTCTCATCCCCCCCACAGCTGCTTCGATGGCAGCGTGCAGTGCGGCTGAGAGTCTGGGCGTGCACAGAGGATCTCACAGGCAGAGCCCTTCTCACCACCAGCCAAGCCATGTCTTGGTGCTTGTTGGAAAGTTCTGAAGATGGCCCGGGTGACTGCAGCGGCACAGGTTCTGGGAATAGGTTCTGGGTATAATAGCAATGACAGTGCCTCACACCTGATGACCAGGTTTTTTCCCGCAATGGAGAGCAGCCATAGCTTCCATCTGCCCAGTTTCTGCCTCACTTTGCTGAATCGCTCCTCCCAAGACTTGGCGCACGCCCCAGCCCCCCCCCCGAACCAAATACCCAGCACCTTCAGAAATATGTGGATTGATTGTGATGTGGAGGTGTCGGTGTTGGACTGTGATGGACAAAGTCAAAAATCACACGACACCAGCTTATAGTCCAATAAGTTTATTTGGAAGCACTAGCCTTCAGAGCGCTGCTCCTTCTTCACGTAGCTAACTGACGAAGGAGGATTGGCTGTGAGAGACTTCAATCAGAGAGCCCACCCACTCTGCCCATTGTCTCCTCTTCCTCTTCCAGAGCTGGTTCACTTCCTATAGGGACTGAAAACCCAGTGAGGAGATGGTGAGTGAAGGAGCAGCTTTTATACAAATTGTATCCCATAATATCCACACCAATCTTCAGGCAGTCTGACTATCCTGTGGGCAGTCAGGGGTGGAAATGTCCCTTATGCTGTGTGAGAAGATCCAGCTGAGAGAGCTGTTTACTCGGTGCTTTGTGCTGAACTGTGTGACTGGAGCTGTGTGTTGGATATTGAGTGTGTTTATTGGAAGCATTCCCCTCTGATTTCCAGGCTGAGTTTTGTTGATGGATCATTCCTGAATAGGAGAAGGTGAGGTGTCAATATCTGGGAGTGCAGAGAGTCTGAAGAGCCTGATTGATTTCCTTCCTATTGTTCAGTTCTGTGAGAGTTGGGACCTGGTTATTAACCTGTAGAGTGCAATTTATGCACTTTCGTTAAGGAAATGTGGCCATGTCTGAAAGGTATTACTGAGGGTGTGTTGGCTTTTCGGGACTGTGCATATGAATAGAAGACAGTAATTTAGTGTCACAAATACGTCCCACTATTCAGTGAGATCAAGGTGTTTCTGTGATTGAACTTTACATTCCTGTCCTTTCGAAAGTTCCTTCAACCCTATGGTCAACAAAAATCCATTAATCTCACATCTAATAACAATCATGGATTTAGTACCATATATCGTTTGTGCAAGTGAATCCCAGTCTTCTCCTGCACTTTGTGTATCGAGCTGTTTTCTCCAGCAAGGTCTGCCCCGAAACATTTCGACAGTCTCTCTGGTCCTAGACTCCCCAAACAGTGAAAGTAGTTTCTCTGTTCATTCTTTCTCTGTCCTTTAATATTTCATAAAAGGGTGGTCTAATCATTGTTTATTTTCTAAAGTCTGGGTTCTTTAATGTCTCCTCATAATTTTAACACTTGCAGTTAGGGGAGTTGATGACCTTGTGGTATTATCACTGGACTGTTAATCCAGAGACCCGGATAACGTTCTGTGGACCTGGGTTTGAATCCCACCATGGCAGTTGGTGGAATGTGAATTCAATAAGTACACGGAATTAGGAATGTAATGACTACTATAAATCTATTGCCAATTGTCAGAAAAACCCATCTGGTTTATTAATGTCCTTTAGGGAAAGAGGTCTGCCATCTTTACCTGGTCTGGCTTAGATGTGACTCCAGACCCTCAGCAATGTGGTTGACTCTCGACTGCCCTTTGGGCAATTAGGAACAGTCAATAAATACTGCCTCATCCAGTGACTGAATAAAGAGGGAAAAAAAGTCTTGGTTTCATTCTAGGATATGCACACAGCTAACCCTCCAGGAGCAATATCTCTTATTCTGACACAATTTGAGAATTGTCCAGATCACTCTGATTTTCCTTTTATCATTGGACTTCATAGTGATTGTTAATTATTGTTTACTTGGTCACTTCAGAGGGCCGTTCAGAGTCAACTGTGTTGTGTGGGACTGGAATCACATGTAGGCCAGACGACACAGTTGCAGCAGGTTATTCTCCCTGAAGGACAATATTTGGGTTATTGAAAGAACCTGCATATTTCTCGTGTCTGCATTCATCTTTTCCATCTATTTTACAAATTTCAGAAGTAATTAAATTCACCGCCACAATATGGAGTGGTTGAAATGGAGAGCAGCGATATCATTCTGGTGAAATGAGATAGGTTCATGAGGGAGAAAGGAACAGAAAGATTTGCTGAATGTGGTGAAGAGAGTGAGAGCAGGCTGCTGTGAAGCATAAGTACCAGCATGGACCAACTAGGCTGAATGGCCAGTTTCTCACTGTATTGTAGGTTTGTAATTTGCTGTGGTTGCATTTGAATTCTCAGTCTTTGGATTGTTCGTCCAGCTCCAAAGCAATTCAACTGCCATACCTGGAGTCACATTTATCAAAATGTCTTTAAATGCCTTCTCTGAAGATCTTACCTGAAGGCTGGGCTTGGATTTGCCCAGTAATGTGACCGATATCTGAATGTGGGATGTGCTGAGTGAGTGCAATGTGTTTAATTTCCCAGGGTAAGCCAGAATTCTTCACTCAGCTACACTGAAGTAACATTTTCCTTGGAGGAATTCCTGTCCAGTGTGTTTTTCTCAAATATTTACCAAAAAGGGAAAAATGTAATTCTGTTGACTGTTTTTGATATTAAACACATACTATCACAGTAAAACTTTCCTTCACTAGCATAATACGGGTTCAAAATTGATGGCCCATTTTACACTACACCCAACTGTCTTTTCCATTGTCCTCACTGTGCCCAGGAAAATAGGGATCTTGGTGGAGGAAACAAAGGAGTCACATTGTCTGCTCCTGGTCTCTGTCTAGTATCTAGACATTGAGCGTGTGTAACAGTCAAGCAGGGGAACAGCTTAGAAATCTCTAACTGAAGAATCAGCTGTTTCGCAAAGGAGAGGGCTGAGTTGAAAGAAATCATGTTTTCTTTTCCTATTTTCCAGAAGGATTGTGCCGTATTAAACCAAAGATTACATGGAGGATAGACATCACAGATAGATCCTGACCATCACCCAAGGAACAACTGTACAACTATGGGAATATGTCCAGTCCCTTCACAACATTGCTCAACACAGAGAAGGTTGGGCAGTCAAACCATCATCTGGAAATTGGTCGGGTCCGGGGAGCTTTGACATCTCATCAGATCTGAAACTGGTCAGTAGTGTGGAACTTTCCATCAGAACCAACCTTTCTGAAAGGTTTGGCTGTGGGTGATCGGTCAGGGTGAGGCTGGGAAGAAGTGTGAGTGGCTCCAAGTGTGGGGTGAGAGCTTCAATCATTCATCGAGCCTCATGAACCACTGACTCATTTATACAGGGGAGAGGGATGTGAGAACAGCTCAGTTGTCTAACAAAAGTTATACTTGGTGTGTGCCTGTGAATACAAGGTCAGCTTTATGGAACAAAAACGTTTCAAATGTGAGGTTTGTGACAAAGCCTTTGTGAAATCCACCCACCTCCTGATACACCAGAGAATTCACACAGGGGAGAAACCATTCAGGTGTCAGGTATGTCAGGCAGCTTTCACCCAATCTTCCAATCTCCTGACACACCAGAAGTTTCACACAGGAGAAAAGCCATTCACATGCAAGGTTTGTGACAAATCCTTCTCGCGGTCATCAGGTTTCCATGAACACCAATATACTCACACTGGGGATAAACCGTTCAGGTGCAAGGCTTGTGACAAATCATTCTCACTATCTTCAACTCTCCACCGACACCAACGCATTCACTCAGGCGAAAAACCGTTTGTGTGCAAGATTTGTGACAAATCATTCTTGCAGTCATCCACTCTCCGTGCACACCAACGCACTCATACTGGAGAAAAACCATTCAAATGTAATGTGTGTGACAGATCATTCGCACTGTCAGGGAACCTTCGCACACACCAACGCACTCACAC
>NC_057746.1:3254725-3259955 GCF_004010195.1 Chiloscyllium plagiosum | reverse complement strand
TCATTAATGTCCTTTAGGGGAGGAAACTGCCATCCTGACCTGGTCTGGCCTATGTGTGATTCCAGACCCACAGCAATGTGGTTGACTCTTAATTGACCTCTGGACAATAAATGCTGCCTAGCCAGCAATGGCCTCATCCCGTGAATGATTAAATTTAAAAAAACTTCATTAACAATTGGAAAATCATGTGTGGTGCATAATCGCCACACTATTGCCAGTCATGTGGAAAGGCTGAGGTAATGTGGAAATTGCCAAAGTAATCAAGAAATCAACTACATCCAGCACAGATGTGTACAATGAAAATTTTAAATTAGAGATTTACAGCCATTAAAGGCACAGTTTTACAGTTACTAAAAGCTCCGGAAGTTTGCCAAGCCAATGACTGATAGCAGACCACATACAGGCTACTCTTCCAATTGATAAAAAGTTACTGAATCCAGAAGTAGTGACAACAGTGGGTGAGAAGATTGGAGTGAAATGACAGAAAAGCCAAATTTCACTTGAATAATACTGCCAAATTGTCTTGGGAGCTCAGCATTGAAGTGCCATTCAGAGTGTAACTGTTCAACCCATTCAACACAAGTCAGCTCCCTTGGCCAATTGGTACTCGTGTACAGTCGTTGTTACTTCAATCACAGACAGTAAAAGCAACTGGAGAGATCTATCATCCAAACTGCAATCATCTGCAACTTAAGAAGCTGCTCCTTCACAGCAGACAGAGGCAGCTCTGATTTTGAAAACTGCGAAAACTATTGAACAACCATTCGTCTCAAGCATTCCCTAACAGTTCAGCAGCAGCAATACTAGCCATGACAATTGTATTCCCCGAGAGGCAGTGTCACCTCAGGAACCAGCCATACACAATGAGATAAACAGCCATACACAACTTATAGACAGAACATAAGAAGACCTAAATGCTTTAATTGTGTTTTATATATATATATATATATTTTATATATGTGTAATATTGTGTGGAGACAGAAGGAAGATGAGAAGAACTAATATAATTTCTCAGTGTGTGATATTTTCTTTGTACAATATTAATTGAAAATGTTTATGTTATGCAATTTTTTACTTTTTGCAGCAAATGGGATGTTCTAATAAACCCCTTTGTGCACTGTCACTTCCATATTCTCTGACCTCATGTCATTTTATGTCAGTAAAGATTTTGGAGTAGCCCGTATGAAGCAGACTCCTTTTCCAAAATTGCTCTCTGGTTCTGTTTCCTGTGCACTGGATGCTGTGTCCTGTTCAGACCAGATGATCCTGTGCTCCCTGTCCAGTTCAGATTGGGGTATTCCTGTGCTCCCTGTCCAGTTGAGACAGAGTGATTTCCTTTGCTGTTTATTCAGTTCAGAACATGAGATTCCCGTACTCCATGTCTGGTTCAGACTGGGTGATTCCTGTGCTCTGTGTCCAGTTCAGACTGGGAGGTTCCCATGCTTCAAGTCCAGTTGAGACTGGGTGATTCCTGTGCTCTCTGTCCAGTTAAAAACCAGGTGATTCCCGTGCTCTGTATCCAGTTCAGACTGGGAGATTCCTGTGCTCCGTGTCCAGCTCAGACCAGGAGATTCCCGTGCAGTGTTTGCTACTCTGATCTTTAACATGGAGAAATTGGGATTGAGGGACTGACAGGAGATGAAGGATTGGGCAGCCGTTGCCATGACAGAGTCCGGATTCTAATCCTTTCACCCCAGGCCGACTATTCCAAGTCAAAAGGAGAAAGTGAGAGTAAGTGTCCATCCACAAAGACTGTTCAGGGGACAGGTTACAGCCCAGCTACAATCCCAGGGCTTCCTGCATCTGAGCGAGTTCAACCCTCAGAAAATGGAGGTTTCAGCTGGTTAAGAGCCTTGGGACACGAGAGACTGAGACTGGGACAGAGCCATTCCACAAGGAATGGATTATGAGATTGGGGGAATGAGGTTCAAGAATGTGCTGAGGGAAGTGGCCAAGGAGTTGTGGCTGATAGAAGAGCAGACCAGTCTATCAGAGTACAGTCCTTTGAAATACTGAATGGGGAGAGGAAGGGAAAATGTGTTTTGAAATGGCAACACTCTGGAGGTAGTGATAATTAATTTGTTGAAAATAGAGACTGGAGGGGAGCAAGGTATGGGCTATGGCAATCCTATTGCTCTGGGTAGGGAAAAGGTAAGTGCAGGAAATTTGGCAGGCATGGTCAAAACAATTTGTGCTCCAGAACTTGCTTCTCTACCAGCTAGGCTGTTCCAGTACAGCTACAACATTGGCATCAACCATACAATGTGGAAAATTGCCCAGCTATACACAGAAGAAGGCCGACAACTACATCATCAATCTACTCTCAATCATCAGGAAAGTGATGGAAGGTGTCATCATCAGTGCTATCAAGCAGCACCCACTCAGTGTTGCCCAGTTTGGGTTCCGCCAGGGCCATTCAGCTGCTGATCTCATTAAAGCCATCAAACATGGACAGAAGAGCTGAATTCCAGATGGGAGATGAAAGTGAAAGCCCTTGACATCAAAGCTGCATTTGACAGAGTGTGGTATTAAGGAGCCCTAGCAAAACTGGAATCAATGGGTAAAAACAATGACTGCAGATGCTGGAAACCAGATTCTGGATCAGTGGTGCTGGAAGAGCACAGCAATTCAGGCAGCATCCGAGGAGCTTCGAAATCGACGTTTCGGGCAAAAGCCCTTCATCAGGAATCAATGGGTATTAGGGGTAAACTCACCACTGTCATAAGTGGCATGAAGGAAGATGGTTGTGGTTGTTGGAAGTCAGCCTTCTCAGCTCCAGGACATCTCTGCCGGAGTTTCTCAGGGTGGTGTCCTAGGCTCAATCACCTTCAGCTGCTTCATTAATGACCTTCCCTCCATCATCAGTTCAGAAATGGTGATATTCACCAACAATTACACAATGTTCAGCATCACTTGCAACTCCTCAGGTACTGAAGCAGACCATGTCCAAAATACATCAAGACCTGGTCAATATGCAGGCTTAGGCTGAAAATAAGCCAGTAACAATCACGCCACACAAATGCCATGTAATGACTGTCTCAAATAAAAGACTACATAACCACCACCCTTTGACATTCAATGGCATTACCATCACTGAATCACCCACATTCATCATTTTCGGGGTTACCATTGACTGGAAGCTGGTCAAAGGCTAGGAATACTGTGGCGACGAACTCATGACTCCCCAAAGCCTATCCACCATCTACAAGGCACAAGTCAGGAGTGTGATGGAATACTTCCCACTTTCCAAAATGAGCATAGCTCCAACAATATTCAAGAAGCTTAACACCGACTCGGAGAAAGCAGCCCTCCTGATTGGCACCACTTCCACAACCATTCAATCACTTCCCAACTGATGCTCGGTATCAGCAGTGTGTAACATCTACAAGATTTATCAAAGATCCTTAGCCAGCACCTTCTAAACCAATTACCACTTCCACCGAGAAGGACAAGGGCAACAGAGGCATGGGAACACCGGCACATGCAAGCCACTCACTATCCAGGATTGGAAATATATCACTATTCATTCACTGCTGTTGGGTCAAATTCCTGGAATCCCCTCCCTTACAACACTGTGGGTCTACTTACAGCACATAGACAGCAGTGGTTCAAAAAGGCCACTACCCACCGCCTTCTAAATCGCCACTGTGGATCAGCAATAAATGCTGGCCCAACCAGTATCACCCACATTGGTGAGTGAGTAAGGAAAAATCTATATGGTCAGCTGAGTTATCCATTTCTGCTCACCCCTTCCAAACAATCAGCTTGTAGAAGTCACGGCTGGCTGTCTCCCAGTTTTGTGACTTTATCTCACTTACAGGTTGCCTGTTCATCGATCAGAAGTTATTTGGTTCTACAACTATTATCAATCAGTGGAATGTGAGCAGGGTCCTGCAGACACCATAGGCTCAGCATTGAGGGAATGTTGATGGAATGAGAAGCATCCAGGAGCTGTGAGTTGATGACTTTCCAAGAGCCATTGAGCGTATGCCTGAGATAGCAAGGGTGCAAAACTGCTCAGCACTTAAAGGAATCACAGGTGACATTAACTTAGAAATTTATAAGGATTTAACCCCCAAGGCTGTGTACACAATGTAAACTTCTGTAAACTGGCAGATTTAATTGAAAACGATAACTAGTTAGACCGCAGGTGTCAGTGTTGTCTTTGTGTCTGGGTTCCTGAAATTGTGAAAGAGAGGAAAGACTCTGGTGTCAGGAGAAGTGAAACTGATGGAGAAAAATGAGTGGACTCCAGTAGTGATGAACCTCCTACAAGAGGATCCCCATATTAAGCAAAAATCCAAAACATCAAGCACTGGCTCAAACACAGTCACTCAACAAAACAACCATTGGCCAGGTATTCTTCAGTGAGACTGAACTTCAGAGTACCTCCCCAGTATTAGATGGGTTTGTGTGTGCAGGACTCTCAATTTGCCCAGATCTTCCACGAAGATACAACATCCAATGACACTAAGATCAGTCATTCTGGCGTGTTGGAGTGATTGAAGCAGAAAGGTCTTGATCCTGATCCGGTTAGGAGTGACACTGGATAATCAGACACTCCAGGAACAGTTTAGACTGAGCTTGATTATATATCTAACCCATGACGTCCCTTCTCTGTGAGTATTTGATGTGACAGTGTCAATGTGAAGAAGTTATTCTCTCCTTTAAATAGGTGAACTCACACCTCTCTTGTACTCTGGACTCTTAAGGTTCAGCCTGAACCTGTACGGGTGGAGAAAACAGTCAATGTGCATAACTCCTCTTTTTAGAATCATTTATTGTAATATTTATTAACTTACAAACATCAGTTCCCTGCTCTCCTTCTGAGTTAAATCAGTAAAGTCATACTACATTCCTGTTAAATCAGTATCAATTTCATGAACGCTGTTCCTAGAATGTCTGACCTGTACTCTCATTATTAGCATTTGAATTGCTGCTTCTGAAAAATTGTTGCTTCGGTTGCTGCTATTCCTTTCTCTTCGTTGTCCTGTTTGCGTTTATCCAATCTCCCTCTCAGACTGATTTCTGAGAAGTTCTATACCGTTTAGTGCTGCCATTGCTATCTGTTTGCTATTCCTTTCTCTTCGTTGTCCTGTTTGCGTTTATCCAATCTCCCTCTCAGACTGATTTCTGAGAAGTTCTATACCGTGTAGTGCTGCCATTGCTATCTGTTTCTGCTCTTATTTTATAGTCAGGGTTGTTTAGCTCAGTTGCCTGGACAGCTTTA
>NC_057746.1:3252453-3254225 GCF_004010195.1 Chiloscyllium plagiosum | reverse complement strand
GGAGGTAAATTCTATAGAAGTATTCAAGAGGGCATTGGATAATTATGTGCATAAAAATAACATGCAAGGGTATGGAGTAAAATGTGAGAGATTAACACAAGTTTATGATGCTCATTTGAAGAACTGGTGCAGCCACATTCTGCTGAATGGCTCTTTCTTGACCAATACTCTGTGAGATCTGCTCTAATGATCATTGTAATGTGCAAGGTATTGACACAGCTCTTACTCATACATAGTCAACATCTATTTTTGTCCCACCAGATAAATTACATCTCCATGTTAGTGGCTCATTAAAAACCAGTAATCTGTTGATGAGGTTTTATGGTCAATTTCGAGAGTGTGGTGCTGGAAAAGCACAGCAGGACAGGTGGCATCCGAGGAGCAGGGGAATTGACTTTTCAGGCATAAGCCCTTCATCAGGAAACATCTATTCTCCTGCTCCTTGGATGTTGCTTGACCTGCTGTGCTTTTCCAGCACCACACTCTGGACTCTGATTTTCAGCATCTGCAGTCCTCACTTTCTCCTCCTTTATGGTCAATGTGTCCTTTCTCAGTAATTTTAGCAGCAAGGTGAAGGGTTCACGCTGTGGACTTGGACCTGAATCCCTGGTTGGTTTGATCTCCAGGTACAGAGCATAGTAGGAAGGAGTGTACCCAATTCTGGATTTTACATCTCAGAGTTGTGGACAATGCATACACTCTTACACAGTTCATAGAGAAAGATTAGGAGAAAGTGAGGACTGCAGATACTGGAGATCAGTCAAAGTGTGGTGCTGGAAAAGCACGGCAGGTCAGGCAACATCCGAGAAGCAGGAGAATTGATGTTTCCTGATGAAGGGCTTATGCCTGAAATGTCAACTCTCCTGCTCCTTGGTTGCTGTCTGACCTGATGTGCTTTTCCAGTGCTACACTTTCTGACTCTGACTCTTCAGCATCTGCAGTCCTCATTTTCTCCAAATCATTTTGAAGGGGAAGGGAAAATTTTTGACAGAATCATGGGGAAAGGAGACAGTGCGTACTTTTGTGGATCACATGGTTAAAGTTTTGGGTATTTGTTGAGGATGGGAGTGGTCTGGCAGGGACTTATAGAGTCATAGAGATGTACAGCACGGAAACAGACCCTTCAGTCCAACCCGTCCATGCCGACCAGATATCCCAAACCAATCTAGTCCCACCTGTCAGCACCCGGCCCATATTCCTCCAAACCCTTCCTATTCATATACCCATCGAAATGCCTCTTAAATGTTGTACCAGTCTCCACCACATCCTCTGGCAGCTCATTCCATACACGTACCACCCTCTGCGTGAAAAAGTTGCCTTTTAGGTCTCTTTTATATCTTTCCCCTCTCACCCTAAACCTATACCCTCTAGTTCTGGACTCCCTGACCCCAGGGAAAGACTGTCTATTTATCCTATCCATGCCCCTCATAAGTTTGCAATAAGGTCACCCCTCAGCCTCCGACACTTCAGGGAAAACAGCCCCAGCCTGTTCAGCCTCTTCCTGTAACTCAGATCCTCCAATCCTGGCAACATCCTTGTAAATCCTTGGGTCCAACTCGCCCATGCCAACCTGATACCCCAACCCAATCTAGTCCTACTTGCCAGCACCCGGCCCATATCCCTCAATCCTTCCTATTCATATACACATCCAAATGCCTTTTAAATCTTGCAATTGTACCAGCCTCCACCACTTCCCCTGGCAGCTCATTCCATACACCTACCATCCTCTAAGTCAAAACTTTACCCCTTAGGTCGCTTTTATATCATTGACC
>NC_057746.1:3245586-3252270 GCF_004010195.1 Chiloscyllium plagiosum | reverse complement strand
AATATTCTGACCAATAAAGGAAAGCATACCAAACTTCTGGCAATGGCAAGGCGTGACCTCTCAGAGTTATCTATAGGAGGCATCTGGGTAATCCATAGGAGAGACTTCGGGTGGTTTTAAGTCAAAGAGGGTGATCTACAGGAGTCACAGTATATCAACTGTCAGAGTCGGCACAATGTATGGGGTCACTGGGTGCAATGTATAGGGGTCACTAAGTGCAGTGGATTAGAGGACACAACAGTTCAGCTCAGTTCTTCAATGCACAGCCTCGTAAATTGAGATGCCAGATCAGAAGAGATTGGCAAACTTTTTTCTGTCATTAGAATTGAGAATAAGCTTGTTAAAACTAATTCACAAAAACTCATCATGAGTTAAACCTTAAGCATAAAAGTGTATATCAATCCTGACCAAAATCAGAGGCCAAAAATAATTATTCACATTAAAAATAACAGAATGTGAATAATACACAACAATAGTTCTCCATGAGTCAAAAAGTGTGGCGCTGGAAATGCACAGCAGATCAGACAGCAACCGAGGAGCAGGAGAGTTGACATTTCGGGCATAAGCCCTTCATCAGGAAACGTAAATTCTCCTGCTCCTCAGATGCTGCCTGATCTGCTGTGCTTCTTTAGCGCTAAACTTTTTGACCCTTCAGAATGATTGTTTTCTCTGAGCTGATTTCCTGAACTGATACACTTTATTCAAGTCAGTAATTTGTTTTGATCCTTCATTATTCCACTGATTGCATGAAAATGTGTTCAAATGATTATCCAATCAGAGTACTGAAAGATGAACCAATCAAGGCATTGAAAAGATGTCCAATATCAAATTAAGTTTGGGAATGAAATGTGGTCAATGTTAATTCTGGCAAGAATTTCAGTTATTTGTAATAATGTATTCATAGAATCACAGAGATGTGCAGCACAGTAACAGACCCGCATGTCCAACTCATCCATGCCAACCAGATGTCCTAAATTGATCTATTCCTATTTGCCAGCATTTGAACCATATTCCTCAAAAGCCTTCCTATTCAAATACCCATCCAGATGTCTTTTAAATATCGTAATTGTACCAGTCTTTGGCAGCTACATTCCATTCATACACCACCCTCTGTGTGAAGAAGTTGCCCCTTAGGTCCCTTGCCCCAGCCTATTCAGCCTCTCCTAGGAGAAAGTGAGGACTGCAGATGCTGGAGATCAGAGCTGAAAATGTGTTGCTGGAAAAGCGCAACAGGTCAGGCAGCATCCCTAAAGTTCAAACCCTCTAACCTCGGCAACATCCCTGCAAATCTTTTCTGAACCCGTTCAAGTTTCACAACATCCTTCCTATAGCAAGGAGACCAGAATTGAACACTGTATTCCAAAAATGGTCTATCCAATGTTCTGTACAGCTAAAATATGACCTCCCACTCCTATACTCAATGCACTGACCAATAAAGGCGATCATACCAAACATCTTCCCTATCCACCTGCAAATCCACTTTCAAGGAACTATGAACCTGCACTCCAGGGTGTCTTTGTTCAACACACTCCCTCAGACCTTACCAATAAATGTATAAGTCTTGCCTGATTTGCCTTTCCAAAAAGCAGCACCTCACATTTATCTAAATTAAACTCCATCTGCCACTCCTCGGCCCATCTGATCAAGATCCTGTTGTATTATGAGGTAATCTTCTTTGCTGTCCATTACACCTCCAATATTTGGTGTAACCTGCAAACTTTATACTAACCTATGTTCACATCCAATCATTTGTATAAATGACAAAAAGCAGTGGACATTTATGACAGTTTACAATGCCTCATGCAGAAGTGGAACAGCAATGGATTTGCAGGGATCTTGATAGATACTCTATGCATTTAACAATCAATATGGCTATGATGGATATTTATAGACATAATCTGGTTGAAACTGTATCAATTCATTAATTTATTAAGGCTTGTAGGCAGTAATCTGGAGCTTCAGCGATGTTGTATCATTGTAATTGCAGGTTTCATGCCAGTATTCACTACCACCCACATGTTTATCATCTAAACTTGGCTCCCAACAACATGGTTAAATGAAAAACCTGTGATTACTTTCTACAGTTGTTTTCTGTGACTGGTCACAGATTGTTTTCTGATGACCATGGAGTGAAAGTATAAAGGTTTGAGGCTCCCGGTTTGAATACATCTCCCTAAATGGTATTGAAGATTCTGGCCTCGATTTACTCCTTAAGCCAGTTAATATTGGAGATCTAAGTTGTACTGTTCCTTGGTACAATTCTCAAATCATTTGTGTCCCTCATGAAGCTTTCTGCTTGCTATTCCTTCAGGGCTAATTTTCTGATTTGTCCAGGGGTGAATGGCAATGACTTGACTGAAAAGGGGAGAGGTTGTAAGAGAAACTCCATGAAGCTGACATCCTAACATCTGCAGAATTTTTTATTTTGATGTGATTTCCTCAGATGTTTTTGCCGTGAGGTCAATGTCCAAGTCACAGTCACTCCTTAAGTATTGGTATTGCCTTGAGCAGGGAGTTACTCCCTGATTCCAATATTCTCACACTAGAAATCTCTGTCAAACATTTACCAAGGGAACTGTCATAGAGGTGGCAGCAAGTGAGGATTTATTCAGGTGGGCCAATGTCAAGTTTAAATATCCACCTCATCTGCTGCTCAATGTCCCCTCCATTTCTCTGGTCAGTTCTGAACGCTTCTGGAAACTGGCGTTACACCAGAAATATTTGGATTGACAATGGGAGGTGTCAATCAGAGAGCCCACCCATTCTGCCCATTCTCTCCTCTTCCTCTTCCAGAGCTGGTTCACTTCCTATAGGGACTGAAAACCAAGTGAGGAGATGGCGAGTGAACAGCAGCGTTTATACAAATTGTATCCCATAATATCCACACCAATCTTCAGGCAGTCTGACTATCCTGTGCGCAGTCAGGGGTGGAAATGTCCCTTATTTGTGTGAGAAGATCCAGCTGAGAGAGCTGTTTACTCGGTGATTTGTGCTGAACTGTTTGAATGGAGCTGTTTGTTTAATATTGATTATGTTTATTGGAAGCATTTCCCTCTGATTTCCAGCTGGGTTTTGTGGATTGCTCATTCTTGAATATAAGAAGGTGAGATGTAATTATCGGGGATGTGCAGAGTGAGGATTCTTACTGATTTATCTTACTGAGTTCTCTGTTTATGTTTGGAGTTGATTTATTATCCTGGGTACTGCTAATTGGCGAATGAATTGTGGATGGTGTAGAAGAGAATGGGGAGAGTGGGTGTGCTCTCTGATTGACATCTCTCACACCCAATCGAAATATTCCTGGAGCAGTATGAGATTCCCGAAGCTTGGGAAACTGACCAGTGAAATGTCGGTGACGTTGAGCATGATGTGCTAGGATGCGCGCCGCTCCATCAATCCATAGAAAACTCAACACTGTCCAGGTCAAAGAAATCTGCTTAATTGTGTTATGGACAAGACTAAACCCCCTCAAAATATATTCAGAAGATAGTCTAGACCCTATTTGCTTCTTATGTTCAAGGTAAGTGTAAGATCTTGTGTTCTGGATGCAATTTGATTGGTCAAATTACCAGGCTTCAAATGAACACACTATTCATATACTATAAGTAAAATACAGGCAAAAAGAAATTAAATAAAAGAATTGGCTTTACTGGAACTATCAAATTGCTTAACAAAACAATATATATTAACTACTACTAATTAACTGCTCCAATATTGTAACATCCCATAAATACACCCTTGGCAAAGGCAAATTCAGTGAAATAGGTTGTCTCACATGCAATTCCAGCAGCAGGAAGAAATCTCCAGCTTTTAAATATAACAGAGAGAGTAATAAGAGTTTCCACATTCCGCATCAAGACCCAGCAACTACTGAAAGCAAAAACTAAAACAAATCTTGGTTCTGTGGGAGCTTGACTCCATCCATTGAGACTGCTTCAATTGTTCCAACTTAAAATAAAACAAGGCATCACAAGCTATTTACTTTATTGGATTCAAATAGACAGCTTATTACCTCTTCAAAAAAAAAGCCTGGTTAAAATACACCTCTTAAAGCCATAGTATTGTCACAACTGGCATTCTATCCACTACCTTGAACATTCAGTTCTTACACCACTGCCACACTGCTTTGAAAATACCTTATAAACCTATGAATTCTATGATTTAGAAGGACAAGGAATAGCAATGATTGGTTGGGATATGGAGTTTAGGCCAAAGTCAGAACAATCAAGAACATATTGACTACTACGGCAGATTAGTCATAGAGGTGGACAGCATGGAAACACGCCCTTTGTCCCAACTTGCCCATGCCTCCCAGTTTTCACAATTCAAACTAGTCCCATTTGCCTGTGTTTGATCCATATCCCTCCATACCTATCCCATTCTTGTACCTGTCTAAATGTTTCTTAAATGATAAAATTATACTCGCTTCTACTACTACCTCTAGCAGCCCATTCCAGACACTCATCACCCTCTATGTGAAAAAATTGCCCTGTGTACCCTTTTATATCTCTCCCTACTCACCTTAAACCTAAGCCCTCTAGTTTTAGACTCCTATTATGGGGAAAAACTTGTGGCTATCTACCTTATCGATGCTCCTCATGATTTTATAGACTTCTATAACATCACCCCTCAGTTTCCCATGCTCCAGGAAAAAAAGTACCAGCATATACAAACTCTCCTTATAACTCAAACCTTCCAGTCCAGGTAGCATCCTAGTAAATCTTGTCTGCATTCTTTCTAGTTTAATAATATCCTTTCTATAGTGGGGCAACAAGAACTACACGCTGTACTCCAAATGTGGCTTCACCAATGTCTTTTATAGCTGCATCAAGACATCCCAACTCCTGGACTCAGTGCTCTGACTGATGAAAGCAAGCATGCTGAAAGCTGCCTTCATTACCCTGTCCACCTGTGACTCCATTTTTAAGGAGCTATGAACCTGAACCCACAGATCTGTTCTATAATGCTGCCAAGGGTCCGACCATTGACTGTGTAAGTCTTGCCTTACCAAAATGCAACATCTAAATCAAGCGGGGCGGTTTGGTTGATTGGTGCGGGTGTCTCGGAGATGTTCCCTAAAGCGCTCCGCTAAACCGCCCCGTGGCCCAACATTTCAACTCCCCCTCCCACTCTGCCGAGGATATGGAGGTGCTGGGCCTCCTCCACCGACGCTCCCTCACCACCAGACGCATGGAAGAAGATAATGCTGCCAAGGGTCTGACCATTGACTGTGTAAGTCTTGCCTTACCAAAATGCAACATCTAAATCAAGCTCCATCTGCTATTCCTCAGATTACTGGCCCAATTGATCAAGATATTACTGCATTCTCAGATAACCTTCTTCGCTGTCCACTTTCCCGCCAATCTTGGTGTCACCTGCAAACTTACTAACCATACCTCCTAAATTCTCCTCCAAATTATTTATATAAATGATGAATGAGAGTGGACCCAGCACCAATCCCTGTGAAACACTGCTGGTCACAGTCTGGAAAAAAAAAACACTCTACCACCACCTTCTGCCATGAAGCCAATTTTGTATCCAGTTGGCTAGCTCTCCCGAGATCCCATGAGATTTAAGCTGACTCAACGACATACCATGCGGTACCTTGTCAAAGGCCTTGCTAAAGTCCATGTCAGCAGCAACATCATACTGCCCTTATCTACTCTCTTGGTCAGTCCTTCAAAAACTTAATCAAATTCGTGAAACATGATTTCCCATGCACAAAACCATGCTGACAATGCCAAATGAGTCCTTGCCCCTCTAAATACCTGTAGATCCTGTCTCTCAGAATCTCCTCTAACAACTTACCCACTATGGACATTAAGCTCACCAGTCTGTAGTTGCCAGGCACTTCTCTGCAGCCTTTCTTAAATAATGGCATAACATTAGCCAACCCCAATCTCCAAGCGCTTGTGGCTGTTGATGATGTAAATGTCTCCACTAGGGGCCCCCCAATTTCCTCCCTAGCCTCCCATTGTCCTGGGATATACATGGTCCCAGGGATTTATCTGGCTTAATATGTTTTAAGACTTCCAGTACCACCTCTTCTGTAATGTGGATTTTTTTAAGACATCCCCTTAAGATGGTAAATACTGACAAGAAATATTAATTTATGATCTCACCCATCTCTTGTGACTCCACACATAGATAACCTTTCAGGCAGCATCCAAGGACAGGCAAAATCGACGTTTCAGGCAAAAGCCCTTCATCAGGAATAAAGGCAGAGAGCCTGAAGCGTGGAGAGATAAGCTAGAGGAGGGTGGGGGTGGGGATAGAGTAGCATAGAGTACAATAGGTCAGTGGGGGAGGAGATGAAGGTGATAGGTCAGGGAGGAGAGGGTGGAGTGGATAGGTGGAAAAGGAGTTGGGCAGGTCGGACAAGTCTGGACAAGTCAAGGGGACAGTGCTGCTGGAGATTAGAAGCTAGGATGAGGTGGGGGAAGGGGAAATGAGGAAACTGTTGAAGTCCACATTGATGCCCTGGGGTTGAAGTGTTCTGAGGCGGAAGATGAGGCGTTATTCCTCCAGGTGTCTAGTGGTGAGGGAGCAGCGGTGAAGGAGGCCCAGGACCTCCATGTCCTTGGTAGAGTGGGAGGGAGAGTTGAAATGTTGGGCCACGGGGTGGTGTGGTTGATTGGTGCGGGTGTCCCGGAGATGTTCCCTAAAGCGCTCTGCTAGGAGGCG
>NC_057746.1:3232236-3245521 GCF_004010195.1 Chiloscyllium plagiosum | reverse complement strand
TGCTGTGCTGTTCCAGCACCACTGATCCAGAATCTGGTTTCCAGCATCTGCAGTCATTGTTTTTACCTCGTTGATTTTAACCCTACTGCGAATCCTCTTTCAGGCTCTCTGCCTTTATTCCTGATGAAGGGCTTTTGCCCGAAACATCGATTTTGCCTGTCCTCGGATGCTGCCTGAATTGCTGTGCTCTTCCAGCACCACTGATCCAGAATCTGGTTTCCAGCATCTGCAGTCATTGTTTTTACCACATAGATAACCTTGTTAATCTTTAATAAGCCGTGTTCTCTCCATAGTTACTCTTTTGCCCTTCATGTACTTGTAGAATCTCTTTGGATCCTCCTTTATCATATATTCCAAAGCCATCTCATGTCCTCTTTTAGCCCTCCTGATTGCTCTCAAGTGTACTCCAACACTCTCTGTACTTCTCAAGGATCCCTTGATCCCAGCTGCCTTTACATTTCATATGCCTTCTTCTTTTTCAAGACTAGGACTCAATAACTCTAATCATCCAGAGTTCCCTACTCCTGCAAGCCTGACCCTTTGCTCTAACAGGAACATTCTGGCCCTGAAGCCTCATTAACTCACTTTTGTAAGCCTCCCACTTACCAGACATCCCTTTGCCTACAAACAGCTTCCCTGAATCAATTCTTGAAATTTCCTGTCTAAGACTGTCAAACTAGCCTTGCTCCAATTTCACTCTAACTTGTGAACCAGACATATCCTTTTTCATAGCTATTTTAAAAATACTGTAATGGAATTACGGTCACTGGTGTCAAAGTGCTCCCCCACTAACACTTCGGTCGCTTGCCCTGCCTTATTTCCCAAGAGGAGGTCAAGTTTTGTCCCTTCTCTAGTAGAGCCATCTACTTACTGCATGAAAAATTCTTCCTGACCGACTTAACAAATTTCTCTCCATCCAAGCCCTTAACATTATGACAATCTCAGTTGATGTTCGGAAAGTTACAATCACCTATTATTAAAACCCTATTATTATTGCAGCTATCTGTGATCCGTTTACATATTTGCTCCTCAATCTCCTGCTGACTACTAGAGGGCCTCTTGTACAATACTATCAAAATAATCTCCCCCTTTTTATTTCTCAGTTCTACCCACTTAGACTCAGTGAACGAACTCTCTAGAATGTCTGTTTTCAGTGCCGTGATGTCCTCCCGAATCAAAATTACAACTCCCCCTCCTTGCTTGACTCCTCTTCAGTCCTTCCTATAGCATCTGTACCCTGAGACATTGAGCTGCTGATCCTGTCTCTCTCCCAGCCATGTTTCTGTAATAGCTATAGTATCACAATCCTGTGTACCCATTCATGCCCTGAGTTAATTTGCCTTACCTGTCAGGCCTCTTGCATTGAAATAAATGCAGTTTAACTCAGACTTCCCTTGCTCCCTGCAGTGCTCTTGCCTGTCCTGTTTGGTACTGGGATTACCAAGACCGCCTTTACGATTTAACTTGCTCTCATTAACCTCTGCACTGTCCTCATCCTTCTCTTTTGTCTCACTACTGCTTTGGATCACACGCCCTTGCCAGACTAGTTTAAACCCTCTAGCAAATCTCCTTGCCAGGTTATTGGCTCTCCCTCCAGGTCAGGTGCAACCCCTCCCTCTTCTTTTGGTAACCTCTACCCCAGAAGAAATCCCAATGATCAAAGAATCTGAATCCTGCCCCCTGCACCAGCTGTCAAGCCACGCATTCATCTGCCAAATCCTATTCTCACTAACCAGAAGTAGTCCAGAAATTACTACACTTGTAAGATTAGGGGGCTGAATAGCTTAGCTCCTAGTTCTTGTTTGTAAATGCAAAGGAACACCACCACTTGCCAATTCCTCTTCAAGGCCCACAGCCTGTCTTGAAACTGTATTGCCATTGTTACGCTACCACCAGTTCAAAATCCTTTAACTCCATTCCTAACAGTGCTTTAGATGTCCCTACACCACATGGACAGCAGTGGTTGATGAAGTGGCTTAGCACCTCCTCTTCAGAGCAATTAGAGATGGGAACAAATGACAATTTACACAGAAAATTGTATCCAATGAAGAAATATAAAAAAAAATTACTGAGGAATAATTCCCTCGAGTAAAGGAGTAGAAGGAGCTGGAGGAAACATGTTTTATTTTCCTGTTTTACAGATCATTTTCGGTGTCATCAACACTCCACAAGCACCAACGCATTCACACAGGGGAGAAACCATACATGTGCAAGGTTTGTGACAAATCATTCTCTGACACGTCAGGTCTCCTGCTCCATCAGAGGATTCACACAGGGGAGAAACCATTCACATGCAAAGTGTGTGACAAATCATTTTCGGTGTCATCAACACTCCACAAGCACCAACGCATTCACACAGGGGAGAAACCATACATGTGCAAGGTTTGTGACAAATCATTCTCTGACACGTCAGGTCTCCTGCTCCATCAGAGGATTCACACAGGGGAGAAACCATTCACATGCAAAGTGTGTGACAAATCATTTTCGGTGTCATCAACACTCCACAAGCACCAACGCATTCACACAGGGGAGAAACCATACATGTGCAAGGTTTGTGACAAATCATTCTCTGACACGTCAGGTCTCCTGCTCCATCAGAGGATTCACACAGGGGAGAAACCATTCACATGCAAAGTGTGTGACAAATCATTTTCGGTGTCATCAACACTCCACAAGCACCAACGCATTCACACAGGGGAGAAACCATACATGTGCAAGGTTTGTGACAAATCATTCTCTGACACGTCAGGTCTCCTGCTCCATCAGAGGATTCACACAGGGGAGAAACCATTCACATGCAAAGTGTGTGACAAATCATTTTCGGTGTCATCAACACTCCACAAGCACCAACGCATTCACACAGGGGAGAAACCATACATGTGCAAGGTTTGTGACAAATCATTCTCTGACACGTCAGGTCTCCTGCTCCATCAGAGGATTCACACAGGGGAGAAACCATTCACATGCAAAGTGTGTGACAAATCATTTTCGGTGTCATCAACACTCCACAAGCACCAACGCATTCACACAGGGGAGAAACCATACATGTGCAAGGTTTGTGACAAATCATTCTCTGACACGTCAGGTCTCCTGCTCCATCAGAGGATTCACACAGGGGAGAAACCATTCACATGCAAAGTGTGTGACAAATCATTTTCGGTGTCATCAACACTCCACAAGCACCAACGCATTCACACAGGGGAGAAACCATACATGTGCAAGGTTTGTGACAAATCATTCTCTGACACGTCAGGTCTCCTGCTCCATCAGAGGATTCACACAGGGGAGAAACCATTCACATGCAAAGTGTGTGACAAATCATTTTCGGTGTCATCAACACTCCACAAGCACCAACGCATTCACACAGGGGAGAAACCATACATGTGCAAGGTTTGTGACAAATCATTCTCTGACACGTCAGGTCTCCTGCTCCATCAGAGGATTCACACAGGGGAGAAACCATTCACATGCAAAGTGTGTGACAAATCATTTTCGGTGTCATCAACACTCCACAAGCACCAACGCATTCACACAGGGGAGAAGCCATTCACATGCGAAGTATGTTTCAAATCATTCTCAGATTCATCATACCTCTGCAGACATCAACGTATTCATACAGGAGAGAAACCATTCATATGTGATGTGTGCAATAAATCATTCTCAAGGTCATGCAACCTGCTGCTCCATAAGAGGATTCATACAGGGGAGAAACCATTCACTTGTGAAGTTTGCAATAAATCGTTCTCGTCATCCTCGACCCTCCGCACACACCATCACGTTCATACTGGGGAGAAACCATTCACATGTGAAGTGTGTGACAAATCGTTCTCTCAGTCAGGGATCCTTCGCACACACCAACGCATCCACATAGAAGGCAAACCATTCAAGTGTGAAGTGTGTGGCAAATCATTCTCGCAGTCAGACAGCCTCCACAGTCACCAGTGCATCCACACTGGGGAGAAACCATTTATGTGCAATGTATGCAACAAATCATTCTCAAGGTCCTGGAATCTCTTGTTCCACCAGAGGATTCATACAGGGGAGTAAAAGGTTTCGGATATCTTTGATGACCTAGGACATTACAAGATTCACAAAGAAAAGAAACTCTTCAGTGCAATATTTATGACAAGACTTTCACATGGAATTTCTCCTGGTCCATCAACACATGATTGCAGGATAGAACCCTACTGGCCTGTATTCTGTAATGAAGACTCCACAAAGTTCTCTTGTCTCTCAGAACATCAACAGTCCCAAGTATTTGCCAGTCTCTCATTGAATGTGAATTCCCTCCCTAACAGCATTGTCGATCTACCTACAGAACAAAGACTACAGTAGTTCAAGATGACAGCTCACCATCACTTTTCAAGGTCATCTCGGGATAAACAATAAATGCTGGCCCATGCCCCATGAGTGAATTTTAAAAGTTGCGCACAAACTCACTATGCAGGGTGTTCAGTAGGACTGGGACACAAAAAAAAAGCAGTTTTCACTCCCATCAAACAATTAGTGATCACAACACTGTGTTGTCAACAATGGAGTCACCCTGCTTTGTGATGCCAGGACTGAGAGAAACTCCTTGCAACGAGGACAACCAGTTGTATTATCCAGAGGGTTAACACAAACTGAACAACGCTGTACATGGATGGTATTTAAGTATCTGATTGTTGTGTTCTGGGTATTGTGGCTGGTAAAGAATGTTACTTCATTTACAGAGATGTAACTGGGAAGTGAAGTACAAGCAAGGGAAGCAGATATACATCAATGACATGCTATCGAGTGCTGCACTATCTAAGAAGGAGGTTGATGCTGATACACAGTGTGATATAGTCTAGATTCAATAAGAAGCAACAGCATGACATGCTTCAGGAGGCATTGGCCCAATGCAAACATTAGTGCAGATCTTCTAGTCTCGAGATCATCAGCTACTGCTCTTAAAGCACAAAATGTGCAATGAAACCCCTTGCAAGTTCAAACATACTAACCCTATGGGAATTTCCCGAGAAGTTGCAAAGTCCAATGGGGAAAAAAGCCTCTAAAAAGTCTCCAAATCTGAATTAGTATCAGAGAGTTTGTTCAGTTCCAATATGCTCTTATAAATTCTGTTTTATTTCCCTGTATTTTTAATTGTGGACTGAAATGAGAAAAGAACTATTTTAAAATCAAGAATTGCTGGAGGATTGTTGACTGGTTTTAAAGCAAGTAACCTGACTGTCATTGCAGGCATCGTTCATATAGCTGCTGATTCCAGCAGTACCTGAAATGTATGTTGCAGTCAAGTTGGAACCAGAGAGTTGTGTACAAGGCAGCTTTGGCAATTAGTAACTGACTGAAGCAATGGTCAGTTCTCATTGACAATGGCCTTCTGCCTGCCAACAACGGTGATTGGTTTGGGGCAGCTTGGAGCTGCATATGTTCTCTGGAACAAAAACACCTAGCAATCTGAAGAAAACGCAGTTTAATTTTCCTTCAGCAGTTGCAGTAAATGATATTTTCTAATTAATCAGTTCGCAACTTTATAAAAGGGTGAACTGGTCCCCGTGGCAAACCAGTGAAAACATCTGAAGAAGGAAGACCAACATTCACAAGGATCATCTCTGGAATGCTTTGAACAGGAACCACTCTCACTTATTTCCCTCTGTATCTGTGTGTAAAGGAGAGTTTGAAAGGGTATTAGACTTTTAACGAGTAGAGTGATATGCCAGAAGCTCCTTATTGTTGACCTGTAGCTAGAGTCTGTTTACTTATCCTATATTGTCATTGTTAAGTACAGAAATCTAGTCAGTATTTTCTGTTATTTTGGGTATAAAGCACATATAAATCGGAGATTTCTATGTGTGTTTTAATGTCTCTAATCTTTGTGATATCCCCAAGAGTAGTGGGGCTTGATTTCCAGTGTGCTACCCCAGCAAGATGTAACATTTAACTGAATAGTTGCCCAGGAGATTTTAAATCCCAAGCTAATATCTGACCCATTGACTATAGCCAACTGATCCCCATCACCTCTGATTCGTGGCTGGACAACTTCACTGCCTGACCCGACAGGCCACCTTCCCAGACACAACCTGACCATCCCCAATACCCGATCACCTCTGATCAGACAGAACTCCCCTCCTGACAACCCCTCCTGACCTGACGAACACCCAACTTAATTGTCCATTCTCCCACCCTAACCAGCTGCCATTCAACCCATTAACTACACTAGCCCCTACTTACCTCATCCATCTACCCATCTTGACCATTCACACATTGATCCTCTCATACCATAATATTCACACTGGACCTTTATCTTGGGCAGCTAGCTCCGTAAATAAAAGATATGTTGTTTGCATTGATTCTCTTCACTGCTGTCTGTATAGATTCCTGCACTGATTCTCTTCGGTGCTTTCTGTGAATTAATGCATTGGCTCGCTTCACTGAGTCATTGAGTTTTTATAGAATGGAAAGAGAGACGCTCGGCCCATCATGCTTGTGTTTATTCACATCCCATTTTTTAGCACTTGACCTGCAGCCTTGTATGCTATGGCGATTCAAATGCTTATTTGAATACTTCTTAAATGTGTTGAGGGTTCCCACCTTTCACCTAGTAAGTTCCAGGTATCCACCATAGGATGAAAAATATTTCCTCAAACCCTGCTAAACCTCCTGCTCATAGAGCCTTCCTGTCCACATTTTAAGAATTCTGCTGCCTCTGTGCCTTTCAAGTTTTGTGTATCTCAGATAATATTGGGGTAATTGAAATACTGTAGTCTGATTACCATATTGTTTTTACACTTCTGTGAGATTTGCTTACCTATCAGGCTTCCCATCTCCCTCTGACTACTTGGGGTTGCTGTGAGTGTCCCATTTTTGTTTTAAAGTTCCAACTACATGGCCTCATTTGAGGTGCCTTCTAAGATATCATCCCTCTCTATTGCAGTAATTGATCCTTTGATCAATATTGCAACACTGCTTCTTTTACATCCTGCCTCCTGGCCTGAAGCTCCTATACCATGGAATATTGTTGCCAGTCTGCCACACCCTCAACCACGGATCCATTCTAGCAACAATATCGTATCCCTTGTGGTATTCAACACCATCAATTCATGCACTTTTTTCGAGACTGACTTAGTCCTTCTTCAGTGTTGTTCTGTGTATCACACCCTACTGTGCATCCACTATCCCATCCTGCTGCCAAATTTAGTTTAAATCCCCACCAAAACTGCACTAGCAAATCACCCAGGAAGGATGATGTCTCAGTTGTGGTTCAGATACAAACCATCACACTTGTTCAGGCCCTACCTTCCCAGGAAATACACCCAGTGATCCAGAAGGCTAAAGTCCTGTTTCTACTCCAGTACATTCACCTGGTCTATCCGCCTATCCAGTATCCACCAGAATGTGATAATGGGAGAAATTCAGAGATTACAGCCTTTGAGGTCCTGCTTTTTAAATTTGCTATATAGCTCCCTAAATTCTTGTTGCATGATCTCTTCCCTCTTTCTACCAATATCGTTGGTACCAATTTGAACCACCTCTGACTGTTCCCCCTTGCCCTTCAGAATGCTTTGTAGGTTCAGTGGCATCCTTGACTGTGACCCCAGGAAGGTAAGTCACCATTCTGGAGTTAGGTCTGTGGCTGCAGAATTACCTGTGAGTCCTAGTCATGGCTGAGTTTCCCACCACTATTGTTCTTGCACTCTTTCTGCTCTCCACCTTGCACCACAAAGCTCTGGCTGCACTCCTCGGAGGACCCATCACTCTTAGTGCTTTCCAATACAGAAAATCTGATGCATTCTGGGGCTTTCCTGAATCTCTGACTCCCTCCCTACTACCGACTGGTGGTCACCATCAATGAGAAATGCTTCTTAAGTTGCCAGATGACCATGTCCCCAAAAACATACTGTCCACATAACTCTCAGCCTGCTGGATCACTACTGTGCCTCCAGTTGATGCTCAAGCTCTGAAACCTCATTCTGAAGTTGATCAAACCAGTGCTACTTCCGGCAGATGTGGTTATCCAGTCTGCCAGGAGCATCTATGTTTTCCCATATCTTGCAGGTAACACAACCAATTAGACTGAGCTCCCCTGGTGTACCATTAATTAAAACATTTTTAGTCAGATAAGTAAAAAAAAAATTAAATTTGAAAATTTCATTTGAATAAAAGCTACAACTTTTGCCTTTTCTCAGTCTCTCTTTGAAGTAGAGAAACAATGTAAAGACTATCTACCAATCACTTCCCTGCTTTGTGCTAATATCACTTTTGTCAGTCTATATGAATTTTGTTGGGATCGATGTCTCTCTGTCGGTGTTTCCCGCAGGTCTGGTTGTCTCCATTCCCAGAAGGTGAGTTAAAACCCCAAGCCTTGCCCTCTCTTCATCTGCTGCTCGGGAAAAGATGACCCTCGTGGTCCAGCAGTCTCCACTGAGAGAAGATGCGTGCATTTATGTGACATGTGCAGGTCCACCAATATTCCACTGAAACTAAATATTTCTTTACAATAAAATTATTTCTTTACAATATCTGACAGTACAACTGTGAAAAGGGTCAATTGCTTTTATGAACTTGAGGCTCTGGATGAGATCAACTAGCATTATGAAATGGTGGATGTTTTTGGAACAATTTCTGTTCCAAAGATGAGGATCTAGAGGAGGTCAATTGTTGTTACAATGTCCTCGATCTGGAGGAGATAAGTGGTGATACAAATTTGAGGATCTGGAGAGATCACTTGGTGTTAGAATGGCAAGGTTCTTACACAGGTGAAATGTTGTTATAAAATTAAGGTTTGGAAGGACTTCTGATATTGTGATGAAGGTGAAAAAATCCATTGGTATTACACAAACATTGATATTCAGAAAATCTGTTAGTATTTTGAATATGAAGATCTGGAGTAGATGAGTTGGTGTTAGGAAGACAAGGTTCTGGACCATATTCAGAGGCTGATGTCCTGAGGTCTCATTTGGGAACTGGACAGCAGCAATTGCCAATTAATATTTTGTACCAGGTAGCCCATCGGCTGAGTTGGAAGTGGTGTGTCTGCTTCTTGAGGAATGATGACAGGGCCACTGCATGATTGTAGAGATGGTCCTGGTTGGAGATGAAGGATACACAGTTGAAATGTAAGAATTCACCGTGTTCGGATAATCATAAACACATTGACGTGAAATGCATCTCAAAGTCCAGGTGACTCCAGCTTGGCTCTTCTAGAAGCCTTTCATTTAAGGAGCTCGCCTTTGTAGATCCAGTGAATGAGAAGATCATCTGCAGTGTTGTTCTGCAACATTGGATGATTTTCTCACTCTTAGTGCCCAAATGCAACAGCAAGCATATGATGTAAGCTTACATTTGTTTCTGGAAGTCACCCCACTCCCCAAATTTGGCCAATATTCCCAACATTTGGAATGCTTCCACTGAGACTTGCTACTATCTGCCCCAATGAGTGGCTTAATCCTGATGAGGATTTTGAAAAAGGGCTTGATTGTTTCTGCTGGTACCAGAGATTTTTTTTTTTAGCAGCTAAGACAACACAGCAAATGTGATTACACTGGTGTTCTCTTTATTCCCCAACAGGCTGACCAATGCATTTGTCAGACTTCAATAGTGTTGTCTCACTCCAAAAATGATGTTTTCTAAAGCTCTGACACACAGTAACTGAATAACAGGTGAGGAGTCATACTAACACAAGTATTCGATCAAGCTGTTAATCACAGCATCTCTGAGACCCAGCTCTGAAACACATGAGACTTTCAGGAGTTCCTAAAGAAGATGATCATAGGAACTGCCTAACAGTCTCTCAGCTGAAAGATTTGGCAAGCTAGTCAATGAACAGTGTCAACAGAACAACTCCCTGATCAAATATAACCCCTCCTGGCTGTTGCCATTCTCCTACTGTCACCACAGATGTCACTTCAACCGGTCTGATCAAACAGGGCTTCGAGTGACCTCACACACTTTTCATTCAGTGACTGACTTGTATCAACATCAATTCGCTGTGAAACCTCTCTGCTGTGATTCAATATCCGAATCATTGGGTAGAAGGAAATTCACCCAATTGGTGAGGGATATATGTAGGCTACTGAATATCTATGGGAAGAATGTCGTCACCACGTCTGCCATTCTGGGCTGAGTGAGAATTTCATATAGGCCATGGCTGGCAGGGAGAAATTGGCCGAGTGCAAATCCCCACTGATGGGGCAAGTTTTTCTCTTGAGTGAGTACACAAGACATTTGATAGTAATCATCACGCAGGCCGTACCCTTAGCTGTAGCTCTTCACCCATCCTGGAAGAACTTGTTCCGGGGAGGGGAACAGAGCAGTGGCTGGGACACAGCTGCTGTCTGGTTCTGTGAGGTTAAAATGGTTATCCCTCTTAGAACTCACTGTTTCACTTCCTAGTGAGCGATTAACTCCAAATGAAGTCCCAGCACATGAAGGATGTCCGAGGCCCAGCCCTGAAGTTGTCATCTCTGTTGTAGGTACAGGTTTTCTAAGCTGAAACTTTATTGCTGGAACAGCACAGCAGGTCAGGCAGCATCTAGGGAACAGAAGATTCGACGTTTCGGGCACATGCCCTTCTTCAGGTTTTCTAAGAGCAAGAAGCAGCCTAGGCACAGATATTTGTCAGACAACTGCCACAGACCTTGAGCAATAGTTGCCCAGCTGACCATGGAGCAGGCTCTGGCAAATCAGTTGTGATCTGACAACCCTTCTGGAACTGGACTTGTTCATCAGGTTCCGTTATTTCTTTACAATCTCTCCATGCTCTTGATGCTGTTCCAAGCTGGTTCTTTCACCTACTAACTGGATGGAAAGGATGGTATAGACTGCACTGAGAGCCATCTGTTGAACTGCAAGAGAATGATCAGCACAGCTGGGAATTAGTCCTCTAAGCAGTGTCCCCACAAGATTGCACAGCACTTTCCTGCTGACATCGAACTTCCTTGAATAAACCACTAGCAACTCAGATTTTGTATATTGATACCTCTCACTCACTGTCTTTCATTCACAAGATGCCATCTTCAATCTTCTGGATGGTTTGAGACATCTTCTGTCTCAGCAATGATCTTCTTTACTGCAAGAGAAAAGAAATGAAAAACATGCTTCATGTTCAGTCTGCTTTCAAATATGTTTTAACTCTGCTGAATGATTCAACTCTGTCTGCTATCTCTCCCTGGAGTTGGGAAGGTATGGGTTGAGGTACTGAGTACACTTGGCTTGCTGTCCTCTCTTGTTGTCTGTCCTGTGTAAGTGCACAGATTGCTTCACTTTATTGTGTTTTCTGTGACCCTGCATTGACTATGTTGTAATGGTTCTCATTGTGATGGCATGGATTGATGAACATGGATTGTGTGCTGGTAAACAGACAAGAGTACAGGAGATCTTAGCCTTGACTGGTCTGTGAATGATTTTTCTGTTGGAGGATGTTTTAATGTCATAGAATCATACAGCATGGAAACAGACCGTTTGGCCTAACCAGTCCATTCCTACCATAATCCCAAACTAAAGTATTCCGACCTGTCTCTGCTTAGCCCAGACCCTTCCAAACATTTCTTATTCATGTGCTTATCTAAATATTGATTTTGTTGTGAAAAGAGCTAAATCTGAATCAAAATAAATGTCTTAAACTACTGAAATGATATAACTTCAAGAATTCTGGAAGTGAATCTAGAAATAAGCTTGAATCTCGGGAGCAGCTGCAAGATCCACGCTACTTTCAGTCCACCATTTAAAAAATTTATTTTCTCATCAACATTCCATAAAATGGGTGTCATTCCTGCTAAACGCAGTTGGTGCATTCCTTTATTTGGAGGACCACTTTCTCTCCCAAATTCCCTTCATTGAGGAACTCCTCTGTTAATTCAGGCAGGTATTCTCTGACATCATCTGAAGAATCTTTAACTGGCTGAATGTCCACTAGCTCATGATGGCTCCATGGAAACAGGTGTCTTCTTTTTTGCAATATCCTAGATTTTTGAGCCATTTCTTCTTGACCACATTCTGAATCTGTGGAGTTAGATTTGGCTACAGTTGTGTCATATGCACCTCATCTTCATTTTTGTGCAAGAAAAAAAATCTTACTTCTCAATCTACTGAATATCTGTGTTGAAGTATGCTTTAATTTGACCTATTGAATAAGTAGAACATTTTCATTGGCTGTCTGTGCGTGATTTCCTGGTGAATTAGATATTTTTACATCCTCAAGCATGTTACTCCAGGTTTACTGCTTATTTAGTATTGCCTTTGTCAATGGGTCTGACAATTCTTCTCTGAAGATTGCAAGATTAAAAGCTTCCACTTGAACTTGGGTCACCTCATTACCCGACATTAAAGTCAAATCTGCTAAACTAATTTGTTCATCACATTGCTTTGCTGTACTGCTTATTTAGTATTGCCTTTGTCAATGGGTCTGACAATTCTTTTCTGAAGATTGCAAGATTAAAACCTTCCACTTGAACTTGGGTCACCTCATTACCCGACATTAAAGTCAAATCTGCTAAACTAATTTGTTCATCTATTGCTTGCTGTCTGAATAACTTCAGTTAAAGATTCACCCATCAGCTCAAGTGAGTTGTACTGCAAATTTGTTTTCTCCTCAACTGCATTCTTTTGAAAACTTTGTTGGTCTTTGTCATTTGACTTTTCTTCAGAGATTATAGAAATGGAAATTTTATGCAATCCTGTATACTCGTAGATTTTACAATGGTTTGTGAGATCTTGAATCTCTTAAGAGATCTCTGAATGCCACACTACTTAGTGAGCCTTGGCTGTACACCTGACAATGTTGCAATGTTCCTAATGTTTTTCCAAAAAAACTGGAATAATTTGTCTTTGATCAAACACTAAAACCTTGTCTATAATTTTGAAATGCCAGCGCTCTAAGTGTGTGTTCCTGTCCAAGTTGCTGGACTTTTAGTGAGGATCTAATTTCATTTAGATCAATGGTACCACCTTCTTTCTCTCTTTTCCTATAATATTTGCTTGAATCTCTGAGCTTTGCTGGACACTGGTTCTTCTTGGCCATTTGAAATATTATATTTGTGCCATTGCAGATATCTCAATAGATTTCTCCTTTTTGACTTCAGGAAGCTAAATTAAATATACCTGTTGCCCATTGACTGGTTGGTCAACAAGTTAGGTGCTGCTCCCTTGGAAACTGGTTCAGTGCTTTCTACTACCTCAAGAACATTGAGGTGAGGACTTGCTTGCTGTGGATGTCTCTACAGCACCATGGAGAGCAGTAGTTGATGAAGGTGGCTTAACACCTCCTCTTCAAGACAATTAGAGATGGGAATAAATAATGATTTAC